>NC_031967.2:56301597-56601597 GCF_001858045.2 Oreochromis niloticus
AAATATGGGCAGAAATCTGTGCCATCAGAAACTGAATTTGAATAAGTTAAATTTGAATTTGAATTACTCGGATTGAATCTGAATTGTAACTTGAATGAAAGCTTTTGAAAACTGAATTTGAATTAGTTTAATTTGAAATTGAATTTATGGTTTGAAAATGAATTGATTTGCTTTGAAACTGCATTTTATCCTTTAAAAATTCAGCTCTCGAATAATTTCACATTCACTTCTCACCATTCAGTTTCAGTTCTACAATTCAATTTCAGTTCCAAAATTCAGTTTTTTGGGACTTACATCCGGTTCCGGTTCAAGCGCAGATTAATAGAACTACAGACTGATAGCGTTACTGACGGGAATCTACAGCGTCTTGAGCTGAATTAAGACTTCAGAAGTCATTCGTCATGTTGAATGACCAGCGGATAAACTCTCAGGTTGGTAATAAATGTATTACATGTATAAGAACAAGCGTCATGTTAACAAATGATAGCCGTACAGTAACCTTTATGCTTATTGTAGCTGCTAGCTAAAAACGCTAATTTAGCATAGTTTGCCCTGATTTCAGCTTTGACAAACAAATATGATCGACTGTTTCTAGTAGAATTCCAAAGTTGTCATCTTGTACCCTGTCAGAGCCCTGTATGCTTGCAGAGACCCCTACAGTAAGGAAACATGCAAAACGCTGTCCAAACCTTTGTATTTTAGCTTTATTTATGTCTTACACAGCATCCCAACTCTTTAGCGAACTTAATAACTTTAGCTAAAGTGAATAGTTAGTCTTATTCATTAGTGCAGCGTTACTGGATCACATCTGTTTGAAGTAATATAATATGATATACAACTATCACTGAAACAGCAAACTTTGTAAACAAACAACACTTCTCATTCTCTAAACGTTTGGCCACAGCTGTAAATTACACTATCAGTGCTTGTTCACTCTTGACAATAATTACATTTCTAAATTCTCTTTGTGCATTTACAGGTAAACAATATCTAATATTTTATCTAAATGACTGCTTTGTCTTTGAAAAGGTGAAGAGCCTGAGGCCGGTGACACTCCAGTTCTACTCTAAGTACATCCTTACGGTGGCTCACAGGACAAGGCGACATTCCTGTCCTGCCAGAAGAGAAGAGAAACTTCAGAGTCTTCATGAAGTTCAACCAAAACCTGTCATATTCCGTATGACAGGGGTCTCAAACTCCATCCCTCGAAGGCCGGTGTCATGCAACTTTTCCATGCCCTCGAGGACTGGAGTTTGAGACCCCTGCTGTATGGTGTTCATGCAGTTTTCTACCCCACAGTTACAGCATGTCTGACTGCCTGTTCAGCATATGCAAAAATATATGATGAGTTTAAGCATGTGATGACAAAGGCCTTCCATTATGGTGTTTGTCATCACATGTCACAGACATCTGGATGATCATTTGGAATAAACAAAAAAACAAAAAACTTGTTACTTCATCTTTTATCTTTATTATTATTTTTCTTATTTTACATTTTTCATTGTTAGGCATTGGGTTTATTTGTAGTAGTCCTTTCCAGCTTCTCTCCCTCTTCCATGTTACTGTGTCAGCTTGTCAGCATCTATTTGGGGTTGGGAGTGGAACAGGAAGTAAGGAACAGAAAGTGCCATTTAAACCAGGAGAGGTTCTTATATTTCAGAAGGAGGGATTAATTCAAAAGAAATGACCTCAATGCCATATTTTATTTAGGAACCCTAGAGAGCACTTTGCAAAATAACACATTCTTATAATTTCACCCTCAGATGAGCCAAGCTACGACTGTCAGGGAAGGTGATGTAGGTACAGAGCATGTGAGAGTGGTTAAGTTAATGTCTCTTGTCTAGATGAAGGCACAGGAGGGATCAATGGCAAGGCGTAGAGATTCAGTATCTTCAGTCTTCAGTGGACACTCCATTTCTGGCACAAAACACCTGTAAAAGATGGTCGATTTAGGAGGTCACCCGACAACTTCAGCCTGTCAAACATAGCAATGGAGCAGTATGTTTAAAAAAAAAAAAATCTAATTAAGCACGCACTCAGTACCCTAAGAATTATTATGATAGTTAAACACAGTGATAGTTGTATATCATATTATATTACTTCAAACAGAGGTGATCCAGTAACGCTGCACTAATGAATAAGACTAACTATTCACTTTAGCTAAAGTTATTAAGTTCGCTAAAGAGTTGGGATGCTGTGTAAGACATAAATAAAGCTAAAATACAAAGGTTTGGACAGCGTTTTGCATGTTTCCTTACTGTAGGGGTCTCTGCAAGCATACAGGGCTCTGACAGGGTACAAGATGACAACTTTGGAATTCTACTAGAAACAGTCGATCATATTTGTTTGTCAAAGCTGAAATCAGGGCAAACTATGCTAAATTAGCGTTTTTAGCTAGCAGCTACAATAAGGTTACTGTACGGCTATCAATTGTTAACATGACGCTTGTTCTTATACATGTAATACATTTATTACCAACCTGAGAGTTTATCCGCTGGTCATTCGACATGACGAATGACTTCTGAAGTCAGCTCAAGACGCTGTAGATTACGTCAGTAACGCTATCAGTCTGTAGTTCTATTAATCTGCGCTTGAACCGGAACCGGATGTAAGTCCCAAAAAACTGAATTTTGGAACTGAAATTGAATTGTAGAACTGAAACTGAATGGTGAGAAGTGAATGTGAAATTATTCGAGAGCTGAATTTTTAAAGGATAAAATGCAGTTTCAAAGCAAATCAATTCATTTTCAAACCATAAATTCAATTTCAAATTAAACTAATTCAAATTCAGTTTTCAAAAGCTTTCATTCAAGTTACAATTCAGATTCAATCCGAGTAATTCAAATTCAAATTCAACTTATTCAAATTCAGTTTCTGATGGCACAGATTTCTGCCCATAGTAAAATTTCAGTAGTGTGTGTGAGAGCGTTTCAGTAGTGTGTGTGAGAGGTAAAATTTCAGTAGTGTGTGTGAGAGCGTTTCAGTAGTGTGTGTGAGAGCTAAAATTTCAGTAGTGTGTGTGAGAGCGTTTCAGTAGTGTGTGTGAGAGCATTTCAGTAGTGTGTGTGAGAGCTAAAATTCCAGTAGTGTGTGTGAGAGCGTTTCAGTAGTGTGTGTGAGAGCTAAAATTTCAGTAGTGTGTGTGAGAGCGTTTCAGTAGTGTGTGTGAGAGCGTTTCAGTAGTGTGTCTGAGAGCGTTTCAGCAGTGTGTGTGAGAGGTAAAATTTCAGTAGTGTGTGTGAGAGCGTTTCAGTAGTGTGTGTGAGAGCATTTCAGTGGTGTGTGTGAGAGCGTTTCAGTAGTGTGTGTGAGAGCTAAAATTTCAGTGGTGTATGTGAGAGCATTTCAGTAGTGTGTGTGAGAGCTAAAATTTCAGTGGTGTATGTGAGAGCGTTTCAGTAGTGTGTGTGAGAGCGTTTCAGTAGTGTGTGTGAGAGCTAAAATTTCAGTAGTGTATGTGAGAGTGTTTCAGTAGTGTATGTGAGAGCGTTTCAGTAGTATGTGTGAGAGGTAAAATTTCAGTAGTGTGTGTGAGAGCGTTTCAGTAGTGTGTGTGAGAGGTAAAATTTCAGTAGTGTCTGTGAGAGCGTTTCAGTAGTGTGTGTGAGAGCGTTTCAGTAGTGTGTGTGAGAGGTAAAATTTCAGTAGTGTGTGTGAGAGCGTTTCAGTAGTGTGTGTGAGAGCGTTTCAGTAGTGTGTGTGAGAGGTAAAATTTCAGTAGTGTGTGTGAGAGCGTTTCAGTAGTGTGTGTGAGAGCGTTTCAGTAGTGTGTCTGAGAGCGTTTCAGCAGTGTGTGTGAGAGGTAAAATTTCAGTAGTGTGTGTGAGAGCGTTTCAGTAGTGTGTGTGAGAGCATTTCAGTAGTGTATGTGAGAGCGTTTCAGTAGTGTGTGTGAGAGCTAAAATTTCAGTAGTGTGTGTGAGAGCGTTTCAGTAGTGTGTGTGAGAGCATTTCAGTAGTGTGTGTGAGAGCTAAATTTCAGTAGTGTGTGTGAGAGCGTTTCAGTAGTGTGTGTGAGAGCTAAAATTTCAGTAGTGTGTGTGAGAGCGTTTCAGTAGTGTGTGTGAGAGCATTTCAGTAGTGTGTGTGAGAGCTAAAATTCCAGTAGTGTGTGTGAGAGCGTTTCAGTAGTGTGTGTGAGAGCTAAAATTTCAGTGGTGTATGTGAGAGCGTTTCAGTAGTGTGTGTGAGAGCATTTCAGTAGTGTGTGTGAGAGGTAAAATTTCAGTAGTGTGTGTGAGAGCGTTTCAGTAGTGTGTGTGAGAGGTAAAATTTCAGTAGTGTGTGTGAGAGCATTTCAGTAGTGTGTGTGAGAGCTAAAATTTCAGTAGTGTGTGTGAGAGCGTTTCAGTAGTGTGTGTGAGAGCATTTCAGTAGTGTGTGTGAGAGCTAAAATTCCAGTAGTGTGTGTGAGAGCGTTTCAGTAGTGTGTGTGAGAGCTAAAATTTCAGTAGTGTGTGTGAGAGCGTTTCAGTAGTGTGTGTGAGAGCGTTTCAGTAGTGTGTCTGAGAGCGTTTCAGCAGTGTGTGTGAGAGGTAAAATTTCAGTAGTGTGTGTGAGAGCGTTTCAGTAGTGTGTGTGAGAGCGTTTCAGTGGTGTGTGTGAGAGCGTTTCAGTAGTGTGTGTGAGAGCTAAAATTTCAGTGGTGTATGTGAGAGCATTTCAGTAGTGTGTGTGAGAGCTAAAATTTCAGTGGTGTATGTGAGAGCGTTTCAGTAGTGTGTGTGAGAGCGTTTCAGTAGTGTGTGTGAGAGCTAAAATTTCAGTAGTGTATGTGAGAGTGTTTCAGTAGTGTATGTGAGAGCGTTTCAGTAGTATGTGTGAGAGGTAAAATTTCAGTAGTGTGTGTGAGAGCGTTTCAGTAGTGTATGTGAGAGTGTTTCAGTAGTGTATGTGAGAGCGTTTCAGTAGGATGTGTGAGAGGTAAAATGTCAGTAGTGTGTGTGAGAGCGTTTCAGTAGTGTGTGTGAGAGGTAAAATTTCAGTAGTGTCTGTGAGAGCGTTTCAGTAGTGTGTTTGAGAGCTTTTCAGTAGTGTGTGTGAGAGCGTTTCAGTAGTGTGTGTGAGAGGTAAAATTTCAGTAGTGTGTGTGAGAGCGTTTCAGTAGTGTGTGTGAGAGCGTTTCAGTAGTGTGTCTGAGAGCGTTTCAGCAGTGTGTGTGAGAGGTAAAATTTCAGTAGTGTGTGTGAGAGCGTTTCAGCAGTGTGTGTGAGAGCTAAAATTTCAGTAGTGTGTGTGAGAGCGTTTCAGCAGTGTGTGTGAGAGCTAAAATTTCAGTAGTGTGTGTGAGAGCGTTTCAGTAGTGTGTGTGAGAGCATTTCAGTAGTGTGTGTGAGAGCTAAAATTTCAGTAGTGTGTGTGAGAGCGTTTCAGTAGTGTGTGTGAGAGCGTTTCAGTAGTGTGTCTGAGAGCGTTTCAGCAGTGTGTGTGAGAGGTAAAATTTCAGTAGTGTGTGTGAGAGCGTTTCAGTAGTGTGTGTGAGAGCATTTCAGTAGTGTGTGTGAGAGCTAAAATTTCAGTAGTGTGTGTGAGAGCGTTTCAGTAGTGTGTGTGAGAGGTAAAATTTCACTAGTGTGTGTGAGAGCGTTTCAGTAGTGTGTGTTAGAGCGTTTCAGTAATAATGTCCCTTACGGCACCTCATAGTATGCTGTGTGTGTCGCTTAGACAGGTGGAGAGAATATATCACTTGTTCGTAAATAGAGAGAATGAGAGAGAGAGAAAAAATGTGTGGCGAGATGCTCCCTGAGTCTGACTATGTGTTTGCATATTTACTAATATGAGTACGCTTGGCTTAAGTGTGTGTATCCTTTATGTCTGTGTGCGCTGTCTGACTGATGTAAATGTGCTGCCTTTGAGCGCATGACTGGGCGTGATCGTGCTGTGCGTATGTGTCGAAATAAAGGATGTTGTTTGTGGATGAGTGTGGAAGCAGGTGATTGAAGCAGTGAAAGAAAATAAAAAAGAAAGAAACTGCTGTGTAATCAATTATTGTAAATTTAAATGTTATCAGGAAATGATCAGACAGCAGAGGGTTTTCAGGAAACACTATTAAATGTTCTGTTTCTATGCCATATGTTAAAACAAGATCTAGCATGATTAAAGTGGTGGGTGGGTTCTTTTACATTTTGAGAGAAGCCAATTGAGTCTAATAACAGATTAAATGCTGTGTTGAGGTGGTGTTTAGGTTACTGTATTATTATTTATTTGTGATTTTTTTTATGTTTAAGTCGTTTTTTGCTGGTTTTAAGTTTGTTTTTTGTCTGTGGTTAAACATGTCACTCCCGGTCTGACTGGCGAGGGGACCAGAGAAAACTACAGAGTCTGACACTGTTTTGGCAAAGTTGCACACCGATTCAATATTGATTTTAGTGATCTCTGATTGGCCTAACCGGGTGTTATTACTGCTGATGTGAATTATAATTTTTCTGAATTTACATTTACTCTTAGCCAGCAGTTTTAAATTTCCCTCAATGTCGCCTGCTCTGGCCCCTGGAAGACAATTGACTATGGTTGCTGGTGTCTCTACCTTCACATGTCTCAAAACAGAATCACCAGAGTTTGCTCATGTTCCACTTACCTGACTCAAGCTCAGTACATTTATTAGAATTAAAATTTAGACTATAGTAAAGTTTGTATTCTGTACTGGAATTTCTTTTTTTTAATGTATTGTTCACATATTTTAATATAAACAACAGCTGTGGAATGGTTTTGTTCTGACTATATTTAAACTGGGGCTGTGCTGTGGTGTGCATCTTCAGAGAGACTGCTGTCAGTGCTCCACGATGGCGGGTCTCGCCCCCAAGCGCTTGTGTTTATTAAAAGGTGTTAGCCTACTGCTTACTGTATCTGCAAGTTTTGTTAATTAAAATTCCATAACAATTCCCATTTACTAATATTGTTTTTATTATAAAATTAATATAGCACAAGGTTCAGTTAGTATTGCATAAAAAGAAACGACTGGTAGAAACGTCCCCCAGAGATATTCTTTTTACTTTCTTTGAATGAAATCAGTACTTGGGTATTTTTCAACACTAGGTTTAAGTACAGAATCTCTGAACTTTTTCCACCTTTGGTCCTAGAAAATTTATGTTCCCCTTACTTTGACACATGCCATTGTCAAAACCGTCTCCAGTTAAATATGATTTGTTGAATGATATAAATATATGTCAAAAGCAACAGTTTTTCAGCTAGTTAAAGGGGGTGAAGGAAGAATAAAATGCACCAGAAAAAAACAATACTTTACATGAGCAGAAGGGCTGTAGTTACGCTGACTCACAGAAGTCACATGATTTACAAGAAGCTCATCAGGACACAGAGAAAGAGAGAGAGCATGAAGTGTTGGCTTTGTAAAAGTATTTATAGCCCATGGACCCAATTAAGAGTTTGATTTTGAAATGCAAATAGACAAACTAAAATACATTATTAACATCTGTGCTGCCTGCCGACTATGTGCCACGCAATGGTAAGCTCCTCCCTCAGTGGTAGTATAAAAGTAAGAGCTGCTCGAGATCCTGCAGCAGTTTTACGGTTTACAAATGCTGTAAAGTTGGATTAAAAGAATATACCAGCGGACTCCATCTATATGAAAGCGAGAATGGTTGGAATAAAAACTGCATCACTCTGGACTCTGCTGTTTATCTGCCTGCTGGCTGCTGCTGGTCAAGGTGAGTTGCTGTCATATACTGTATCAGAGGTTCCCAAAGTGTGGGCGGCACCCCCTAAACACGGCGCAGAGCCATTGCAGGAGGTGGGGGGTGGTGTGTGTGTGTGTGTGTGTGTGTGTGTGTGGGGGGGGGGGGGGGGGGTATGAATTTTAAAAAAAAGAAAAAAGAATGCTTGGACACTGCTAGCATAATGGAGAGGATTTTGACGGGGCTCCCACACAAACGCAAAGCAGAAGATGAAGCATCATCAAATATGTTTCCAAACCAACTTCCTTCCAAGCCAAAAACTAGAAAATATATTTAAATATGATGAAGCATAGCTTGCCTTTGGCTTCACCTGCACAAATGAAAAGGTATCCCCGTAAGAATTAGTTTTCCCTCCATCGGGAGCACGTGCTAGGCTGTCCAAATCATGGACAAACGGCATCCCACATTCTGGATTTTTAGTTAACAAACACTTCTTACTTCTTGACTAACTACTCTTGACATTTTGAAGATAACAGCTCTTTATACAGTAAAGTTAGAGTGGGATACAAATAATGTTAGGCTCATCCTGCCACAATTTTTTCCCCCTGTCCAAATCATGAACAAACAGTATCCCACAATTGTTTATGTTTTTGAACCCATTTTGCACAGAGAGGCATTTTCTGAACAATGTATTGATAGCAATGTTGAATATTATTACACAGGAAAAACTTCTGGCCCTGCTGCTGTGTTTATCAAGTAGCTCATACACAGCATTCTCATTCCCAATGGGAATAATACAGACAATTTGTCATGGCCCGAGGCATATCATAGTAACACGAAAGGCAACCCTCCCTGTCCTTATGAAACTCTCCGCATTCTTAATGGAAGCAAATACAAAGCCGGAGTTATCTACATTACCATTCAGTTCAGTTTGTGGGTTACAAAAGAAAGCCTAAGCCAATTTATTGTTTTTACGTGTTATCAGACAGATTTTTCACCAAACCGATCCCTCTGTAACTTTACTGTACATACATCTCTCTCTCTCAGACAGACAGATAGATAGATAGAATGTAAATGTAAATAATTTAATTATGACAGAGAAGGAAGGTTATGAAAAGGTTAAAATGAATTTTGGATAGGGTTAGGGGAAGGAACACACACCAGGCATGTGTGTTCCTTCTTTTTCCCTTCAGGCTTAGAGGGAACATGTTCTGCCCGGTGGTGTAGGGTCCTAATTACCCCAAGTTTGTGTTCCAGAGGGTGATGGGAGTCAAAGAGCAGGTACTGGTTCGTGTGTGTGGCTTCTGGTAAACTTTGATGTTGAGGTTGCCATTCTCTTCAATGTGCATCATGCAGTCCAGGAAAGGCAAACAGTTATCCTTTGTGTCTTCCCTGGTGAACTTGATATTTTCATCCACAGCGTTAATGTGCGAAGTGAAGGATTCCACTTCTTGTGTCTTGATTTTGACCCAGGTGTCGTCTACATATTTGTACAAGTGGCTGGGTACTCTCCCTTTGAAAGAGCCAAGAGCCTTTCTTTCCACTTCCTCCATGTAAAGGTTGGCTACAATAGGTGACACGGGGAAGCCCATGGCACAGTCATGTTTTTGTCTGTAGAAGCCCTCGTTGTATTTGAAATATGTAGTGGTAAGGCAGAGGTCTAGCAGTGTGCAGATCTGATCGGGTGTGAAGTTGGTCCTGTCTTCCAAGGAGCTGTCTTCTTGTAGTCGTTTTTTCTATGTCCACTGTGAGCGACCATCTTTAAACAGAGGCGGTGGTTTACGACACCAATTGTCTGCCATCTATAATCCAGTTTTGAGTTCCCTCCCCAGACGCCTTAACGCCCACTCACATCCTGGGCCATCTGACCTCAGGAAATCAAATGATAAGGTGGGGCCAGGTTTCACAATGAGCTCACCCGAAACCCTGGCTAATTGGGACCCACACCCATTTTCACACCTTGGCTCAGGCGATTAGAGGATCATCAGGGGGTCCTTTTTTCCCTCTTTGAGGGGATACTCCAACTAGGTTTAAATCTGGGACTCACCACCATTTGACCTTAGAACTGAAGAAGCTTCCCGGATGAGAGGTGAAACGTTTTCAAGCAACTTAAAGAAGTCCAGACGCCTTTCTTTGCAAACTCCTTTGACTACGATGACCTGGATGACTGAGAACCTTCACAGATGTATTGGATGCTGTTGTTGGGGGTGGGGAGGAGTGAGCATGGTGAGTAGAGGAGGTGTGAAGTGTCTGAGGTGTCAGAGGTGGAACAGCAGTAGTGGGGGTGGGTAAGTCTGCAACCGATGTTGAAGACTGCCTCGTGGATTAATCAAAAAGAAAATGTATGAGCTGTGATAACTGTTTATGTTAAAATGAAGAGTAGACTGATATATGAAATATTCATTTATTGAGTGAGAAAATCAGACCATGTCATAACTGCTTTAAGTCATACAGAATAGATATCAGAGCCTTAAACAGGCTGACTTCTGCTAAATGGGTAAACTGGGCAGAAAGTATACAAACACATAGATCAACTTACCTCAGAATATATAAAGCATATAAACAATTACAGCAATATGATGCAATAAACACAGCAGTGCTACTAATCCAAAATACTCAAAGCTTCATAGAACTGAAACAAACATTTATTTTTAGCTCCATTCTGCTGCTGATACATACTTTAGGTTTCTGAACGTTAAACTTGTTGCTGCCTTTCATAGTGTGTAACTTGAAGGCCCTGAGTACTTTCTCTCACACTGAAAACACTGGAATGATAAGATTATTTGAACATTACCTAATAAGACTGATTCAGGACAGACAATTGGTTATTTTAAACTTGTCTATCAGTCCTTCACAAACAAGGAACAGTCTGTCTATTCTCCCAACCTGTCAGCTGCTGCTGGCTCTTTCTCCTCCTCTTCCTCAAACACTGCTGAGTTTGTCCTGGTGGATCATCAGGATAAACTCAGTTGCTTTAGTGGAGGTGCGGCCGCTTGTTGAGGGGCTAGGCACGTGAGGTGGAATCCCATCCCCGATGCATGAGAGTGTACACACCAGGCATAGGTAGATTGCACAATTAAGATTTCAGTGTGAAATTGGTGGCACCCTTGGGCTCTCCTCTCTGTACGTTGCCTCCTCAAGTGGCCAGTCTCCACCATTTTGTTTGGTAATTTATGAAGCTGTTATTGTTCTAGGGTAGCATCGTGGCAGCGAGCCTGGTCATTTTAATCATTGTTGTTAATAAAGTGTTTTAATTAACCGTCTTGCAGTCTCAGCCCTACTACCTTAAGAACTTTTCTGATTTTACAGTTCTATACTTTCAGTAGTTTTTCTTAATAAATTTTGATTTGTAAAATTGATCTGCCTCAACTCTGCTGTTAATAACGAACATGTGGGCTATGGTAGCTAGTGTAACATTTACATTGGCTATAGACATCTTTCCTGGGGTGTAACCCTCCCCTCAGGTGGCATTGTCAAGATCCCTTAGTTACCTTCACTGGTTATCCCTCCTTCGCGCATGTCACATACTGGGTTAAGGTAGTCAGCGTAGAGTCCAGTGAGACATGATCAAAGTCCCCTGATATTAAAAGAAGGGCTCTTGGCGATTGCGTTTGCAGTCTGCTAACCACAGAGTGGAGAAAGTCACAGGCTGAATCCGCGTTAGCCGAAGGGGGGGGGACATACGCCGTTATCGTGATAACATGCGAGAATTCTCTGGGGAGGTAGTACGGACGCATGCTAACGGCTAACAGCTCTGTCACTACCCGATCCGTACCGGAAACCCGATCGGTACCCCGCATGCGCGAAAGGTGTCTACTTCCGGTCGAAGCGTTTTACGATAGCTACCGGTCAGAGTATCTGTTAAGATGTTAAGAATAATAAGTATCTCTTAAAATGTTTCAGATAATGAAACTTTAATATAATGAAGACAAAAACAAAAAAATAAAAAGATAGTTACGGATCAGGACTCCCCGATCCTTACGAGATCATGTTTAACCTCAGTAGTGAAATCTCTATTAATAAAAATAGTGTACATGTACATACCTTAATAAAAACAATCAGGTGAGATGTTAGAACGCTTTTATTTTTATTTTAGTGGACACTCAATACAATAGACAGCTACAGGGGTTTGGGGTTTGTTTAACCAGAGTAACGAAAAGACCGCGGGTTGAAAACGATGTGCTGGGAGTCCGCTGTTCGCGCCGGCTCTAGTGATCCTCGACCTCTATCTGCTATGGAGCTTGCGGGTCACAGACGCCTCGAAAACATCGGAGCGCGTTTGGAAATATATGATATCTTGATAAATCGAGCAGATATTTGAAGTTTACACAGCTACATTTGTCACAGTCTGGCGGGGGGCAGACTGTATGAAGTGCAAAAAAGGACCCACAATGCAGACTTCCAAGGAACAGGGAGCCAAAACGTGAATGTTAACAAAAAGAGAGCCGTTTAATAAGGCTGGTAAAAAGGGCACAAAGAAAGGGAAAGGCAAACTAAAGTAAATTAACATCAACCTAAACTGGGAGAACTAAATAAACAACAAGAAAAACCTAGACATGAAACATGGCATGGAAAACGTGGCATGAACACAGACGACCTAACAATGACACACTGAAAACAGAGGACTTAAGTACACAGGAGGTGATTAGGGGAAGTGGAGACACATGGGGGAACAGCAGACACTAATCTGACATAACGAGACAAAGGAAGCAAAGTAGACTACGCTGACATAGGACACAGACCTTCAAAATAAAACAGGAACATGAGACACAGACAAGACAGTATAACCTTGATGACATAAGGCACGCAGCATGAAACACATAAAGGGCAAAAGGACACTAATACACAGGGGTAGAAGACACAAGGGGAATCTAAATAAATAAATGAACTTAGATAATCTAATGAACTTCAAAATAGACCATGAATATCAAAATAAACTCAAACTTAAAACGCTGGGTCAACAGACCCAGGAACGTGACAGAGCCCCCCCTTCAAGGGCGGATTCCAGACGCCCTAAACCATGAAAAAAGGAACAACAAGAAAATAAACATGAAACAAAAGCAAAACAACCCACCCAGGGCGGGTGGCGGGGTCCAGGACGGAGGGCCGGAAACAAAACCGCAAAAAACAAAGAATCTGAACCACTAAGTCCAAATACAAGAGTCCGAGACCCTGATTCAGGAGGGCGACCATGGTCTCGGCAGAAAAAGAGTTCATGGCGAAGTAGTTCAGGTGGCCGACCTGGAGGCCGATGGCACAAGAGTCCAAAGTCAGGCAGATCAGGGGGCCGTCCTGGAGGTCTACAGCATAGCAGTTCATGGTTCATTGGTTCAGGGGGCCGACCATGTGGAAGGTGGCCGCGGCGAAGCAGGTATGGGTGGCCACACTCGGGTGGCTTGGCAGGCGACCGGCGGCGATGTGGACGAGTCCTGTCGGGCGGCTTGGCTGGCGGCCGGCGGCGACGTGGGCGTGGACGAGACCTGTCGGGCGGCTTGGCTGGTGGTCGATGGCGTAGACAAAACCTCTCAGGTGGCTTGGCAGGTGGTCGACGGTAGTGTGGATGTGGACGTGACCCTTGGGTGGTTTGGTGGGTTTCCGTGGACAGGCTGTTTTGACAGGCCCCAGAAACAGCCGTGCTGGACGTGGACGTGGCCTGGCAGCGGATGTAGGGAGTGGTGGACATGGCTTAGCCGGCGAGGCAGGACCAGGCGTGGCGTCGACCTCTGGCTGGGTCGTGGCCGGCGAGACGAGCAGAGGCGAGGCGTCGACCTCTGGCTGGGTCGTGGCCGGCGAGACGAGCAGAGGCGAGGCGTCGACCTCTGGCTGGGTCGTGGCCGGCGAGACGAGCAGAGGCGAGGTGTCGACCTCTGGCTGGGTCGTGGCCGGCGAGACGAGCAGAGGCGAGGCGTCGACCTCTGGCTGGGTCGTGGCCGGCGAGACGAGCAGAGGCGAGGCGTCGACCTCTGGCTGGGTCGTGGCCGGCGAGACGAGCAGAGGCGAGGCGTCGACCTCTGGCTGGGTCGTGGCAGGGCCAGGCGAGGCAGGACCAAATAATGGCGCTGCAGGCGACTGCATGGAAACTACTGGTGGTAGCGCTGCAGGCGACGGCGTGGGAGCCGCAGGTGGTGGACCAGGTGGTGGCGCTACAGGCGACGGCGTGGGAGCCGCAGGTGGTGGACCAGGTGGTGGCGCTACAGGCGACGGCGTGGGAGCCGCAGGTGGTGGCGCTACAGGCGACGGCGTGGGAGCCGCAGGTGGTGGCGCTACAGGCGACGGCGTGGGAGCCGCAGGTGGTGGCGCTACAGGCGACGGCGTGGGAGCCGCAGGTGGTGGCGCTACAGGCGACGGCGTGGGAGCCGCAGGTGGTGGCGCTACAGGCGACGGCGTGGGAGCCGCAGGTGGTGGACCAGGTGGTGGCGCTGCAGCAGGTGTGGCAGGATGCTGGACGGGCTCGGCTGAACCTCCAGCTGGCGCGACAGGACCAGGCGACGTGTTGTCCTCAGGCTGAGGCGTGGCAGAACCAGGCGAGGCAGGGCCAGCAGGTGCGGAGACCTCTGGCTGAGGCGTGGCAGGTGGCGGCATGGCAACCGCAGACGGCAGGGCGGTCTCTCCAGAACACTCAGCAGGAACTGATGGCGGAGTGGGATCCGCGGAGTGCTGGAGTGGTTCGCCTGAACCCCCAGCAGACACTGGAAGAGGCTGCACAAACTGCCCAGTGACCCCCATGGAAGCAGCAACAGGCTCTTCGGGGGGTCCAGAGCAAACTGAGTCCTCCAACTCAGCCTCTGGATTCAACCTGGCCTGGGTCTCAGTCCCACAGGGGCTTAGCTGAGCCTCACGGCTAGCATCTCCATTGAAAACAGTCCTATAACTTGACTTTCTTGAAGCAAAGTTCGTAGCATGATCAATACACAGGGATGCTAGGTAATTGTGCAGAGGGATAAGATGTTCCGTGGAAGACTTGGCTGGTGATTTTTCAGTCTTAGTCATTTCATAAACATGCCCATGAACCTTTAAGGCAGTGTTTGTTTCAATATTCTCCTTAGAAAACACACGTGGATTCAGAATATAATCACCCACCTCATGCTGCTGTGAGCCGTGGTGACGACTTGGACGCCGCCTCCTCCTGGAAGCCGTGGTTGTGGAGGCCGGCGCCGCTACGGCCGAGATGAATGTAGGGCTGGAAGCAGCCACCGGTTGAGGTGAGGAAAATGCAGCACTTGTCTGCTGCAGTGGTGACACAGGCATGGACACAGGTGAGAGACTGAATAAGCCGACTCGTACTCCAGTAGCCGGCGAAGGAAGAGCTGCGTCACAGAGGGGCTGGAGTAATTTAGCCTGCATGCTGGGGGGCTGCTGCTTTGGCAACACGGTGCGGACGAAGCCTTGCAAATCTTCTGACAATCCCTCCGTGTAAGTCGGGTATGCAGACAGAATCCGGTCCAGCTGAACTCTAACCGAGTCCTTCTCACTCTCCTGCCTGCACGCAGAATAGATTTTCCACTGTCCATGGAGAATGGTAACACGAGCGCTGAACTCCCAAAAATCCTCACAGATGTCCGCTGGGTCCATTCTGGTCAGGTCGTTCTGTCACAGTCTGGCGGGGGGCAGACTGTATGAAGTGCAAAAAAGGACCCACAATGCAGACTTCCAAGGAACAGGGAGCCAAAACGTGAATGTTAACAAAAAGAGAGCCGTTTAATAAGGCTGGTAAAAAGGGCACAAAGAAAGGGAAAGGCAAACTAAAGTAAATTAACATCAACCTAAACTGGGAGAACTAAATAAACAACAAGAAAAACCTAGACATGAAACATGGCATGGAAAACGTGGCATGAACACAGACGACCTAACAATGACACACTGAAAACAGAGGACTTAAGTACACAGGAGGTGATTAGGGGAAGTGGAGACACATGGGGGAACAGCAGACACTAATCTGACATAACGAGACAAAGGAAGCAAAGTAGACTACGCTGACATAGGACACAGACCTTCAAAATAAAACAGGAACATGAGACACAGACAAGACAGTATAACCTTGATGACATAAGGCACGCAGCATGAAACACATAAAGGGCAAAAGGACACTAATACACAGGGGTAGAAGACACAAGGGGAATCTAAATAAATAAATGAACTTAGATAATCTAATGAACTTCAAAATAGACCATGAATATCAAAATAAACTCAAACTTAAAACGCTGGGTCAACAGACCCAGGAACGTGACAACATTCTCGCTTGAAAATAACTTAAAAGTTTATTTTGTGACCCAGAAAGAGTAATATTTAAAAGTTTTTAGCCCCGCTCGTCCGCCATTGCCGCGTTTGAGTTTTGGACGAAATGCATTCTAGGATATTTAGCTGTACCAAGTCCACAAAAGTCACCACCGATGTATGCTCGTTAAAACGGGCGGAGCGAGAACACATCCGGGACTTTTCCGCGTTCTCGGCTTGATGCGTACTTTGAATTGGAACAGTACTTGGTCTCCGACTGATGACGTACCACGAGTAGGGATGGGTATCGAAAACCGGTTCTTGTTGAGAACCGGTTCCCACCGTTTCAATTCCCTGGAATTGTTTGCCATTTTTGCAAACGATTCCCTTATCGATTCCAGTCGCCCCGAATGACGTCACCACGTTGCGGAGCGTCATGTACCTGGCAGGAAACACGGCGCCTAAGCGGCTCAAACGCTCAAAAGTTTGGTTATACTTTACGAGAACGGATGACAACAGGGCAACTTGCAATACTTACAAAGTAGATATTTCATTAAGGGAGGAAACACTACGAATATGCAAAAGCATTCGCTCACAAAACACGCGATAACCTTAAATGAATGTCGTGTTTTTAATTCCGCTCCGGACTCGTGAATCTCAACCCAGCAGCAGCGGTAACGTTTGCACGTCCTGTCCCATTAATGCGGTGGGTAAATAATCAACTAACAGTGCATATTATGTTAGCGCAATCTTCCTTATTACAAAACCTGCCATTACTGTGCATTTAGGAGACCATGATGAGAGAGACAGACAGAACTTCAATACACAGCAGTATATTCACAGTTTAAACCACATATTTACATACACTTTATGGAAAACACACGAACATCTTTTACTGTACAACATCAATTTAGAGTAAACTTGTTTTGTTTTGGATAAATAAATATTGAAATATCTTTTGAATTAGTTAAATGTCAGAATAAAGAGAGACATAGCTGTCTATTTATTATCACTTTTATCAAATTTAGGAGTACATATACACTAAGTTTAGTGTTAATTAATAAGAAAACTCCAGACGATTCCATTCTGAGCTGAAGAAGCTTCTGATAGGTTAGTAGAGTCCATGTGAGTAAATTGGTGGCACACCTGTGGATGCATATAAGGCAAAACACAGAGCCTGTTTCTTTGACATGGGGAAATCAAGAGATGTCAACCAAACCACCAGGAAAAGAATTGTGGAGCTCCATAAGTGTGGCTCAATTTTGAATACAATTTGGTGCCATTTACAATTAAGAAATACAGATAGTTTCTCTCTTTACTCTTAAAGTTAACAAATATGTTTTTATATTTATCACTCTAAAAAGAAATAAACATTTAGACTGATTTAATGTTACAATTAAAAAAGTGTTTGTGTTTTGATCTGAAGACTATGGAAATATCTGGTTTCAACTGTATATTTGATGATTGTCAGCACAAAGAGGGAGAGAGAGGAGCAGAGATGGAACAAGAGCAGGTGAGACACACATGTTAGTCAAACGGTTGTTTACCAAAAGTATCACCGTATCATAGGTCCTCGTGTATCTCGTACCTAGTGTTTCTTTTTAGGTTTGTTATTTTTCAAATTCTATATTCAAGTTATGCAGGCTTGTTTGCACAACAAGGCTAAATAATTATATAAACTTTTCTGAATCTAAATAGTGTAATTTGGTAGAATTAAAAAATAAGTGTAGTGCAGGCAGTAGCGGTTTTAGATACGGGCGACACGGGCGGTTGCCCGGGGCGGCATCGTGGTGGGGGACTGCATCACGGGCATCGGCAAAAAAAAATTAAAAAAAATGCTCGTACTCATGCTGCCCCGACGTAATGCCAGCGCATATTGGGAATGGCATAGGCACCGATCGGTTTTCTATCGCCTATTTGCTGGGAGTAAGGGCGCCCTCCGTTTGTGAGGTGCGCGCGCATGCTGCTTGCGGCGCAGAGAGGAGAGGGCGGGGCGGCGGGAGATTCTCTCGAGCTGCACCTAATAACCAACTCGCAAAATAAAACAAAATAAAAACAAACCAACAAACACGAAAACACCAGACATTATGATACAGACCAATGTTTTTTCAAAATTCTATACACGAAAAGTGAGCGTGAGAGCCCTCGGTGCACCTGCTTGCTGCTGAAGTCAAAGTAAACTTGTCATCTCCGCTACATACAGTCCAGTATATAGAGAGACGAGATGACGAAGCTCCAGTTACAGCAGTGCAAGTAAACAAACAATATATATAAGAAGAGTAAGAAAATAAATATACGTTTTTGGACTAGGGGTAAAGGGATCAATAACAATCTAAAATTTATAATTGACAGTTTGATGATATAACGTCTCACACACAACCCGTCGAAAGGTGAGGGGCCCTGCTGCTTCCAAATAGAGCACATTTCATTCATAATGATGTAAATCCAAGTCCATTATGTATTCATGATTTGAATCCTGGGTTGTGTGAAATCTCAGAAATGCACCCTAGACAAAGTGAATCTGTGAACTAAGGTGTAGGTCTGTTAGGTTATGTTGTGGTGATCCTCGGGTTGAGGGATGGGTGTTCATGTTGGAGTGCAAAATTAAAACCACTGGAAGATGGACAAGAAAAGTTCAAAGCCATCAGGTCCTCAGTTTAGAAAAAAGAGAAAAGAAGAAGAAGAGAAACAAGCAAAAGATACAGGTAAGCAGATGTGTCATTGGATAATGGCAGGTCATCCTGAAACAATCAGAATCAGAATACTTTATTAATCCCTAAGGAAATTATGTGCGTTACAGTTGCTCCAAGAAAAAATGGTAAAAATAGCAACAGTAACAGATTAAACTCCAAACAATACATTATGTTACAGATTTTAATATTAATATATATATAATAATATAATATAATATAATATATAATATAAATAATAATATATAATATAATAATTATAAATATAATTATAATAATATAATATACTATTAATATATTTTAATTGTAACTGCAATTTGTTAATTAACCGATTCGCACTACAACCTGGTTTGCCTCTTATCTGTAGTTATTTTTATTTAATTTAATAACTGTACAGTACTCTGTTTATAGTAACCATTGTCCATATGTAAAAATGTAAATATCTAAGAAAAATTGTGTATGTTTCTGTTCTGTGTCCTGTATACTGTTTGTTTCTATATGTGTTTTCTTAGCTGCTGTTACAACCAAATTTCCCCATGTGGGACAATTAAAGGATTATTCTATTTTATTATTCAATTCTATTAATTAGTCATTGTCAGTTGTTGATTTGTCCTCTTCTCATTGTATGAAGAATTATGATGGCTGTTTGGTAGCCGTTTGCATACAATGCATACTCTCTCTCTCTTCATATGTGTGTACAACAGTTTTATGTTAATGTACAATCCTTAAAATGTTTTGTCTGTGTGTGTGTGTGTGTGTGTGTGGCGGGGGGGGGGGGGGGGGGGGGCAAACAGGCTAGGTCTGTCTTGGTTAAATCCAAAGTAGTCCTGATTATGAACTCTTGTAGTCCTGTTTTAATTCCACCATCTGTCATTCACAAACACTGCCAGTCCCCCTCGTTTCCTCTTACAGCTCTCTCTCGTCCTGTCCGCCCACAGCAGCTGGAATCCCAGTAGTGTCACGCTCATGTTCGGAGATAGTGGTGCTAGCCAGGACTCCATTAGCATCATGATGCTACATTGCCGGTATTGTGCCAAAAAGTGACTGTCTGCCAAAAACTGATTTCCTGTATTTGCCAAAAACTGATTGCTCCTATTTAAACTGCTATAAAGTAACTTGTTGGGATACTATGTTAAACATATGTCAAATGCATCCCTTATGGATGACATAAAGTCATCTTGAGCCACAAACAACATTTGTGTAACGAGGTTGAAGCCGCAATCAGTTTTTGGCAGTGACTTTTATATGACCTTGACTTTAACATTAAAAATGTCTTTTGTAGGAGTAGGACTCATGTCAAATGAGTCAGATGATCCACTGTGTTGTAGGGTTGGGTGATATGTAAAAACTTTCCAACCGGCAATTGTCAGTCCAAGAATGAGTGATAAATTCGCGCATGCGCAGACTTTTTGATGGGCGCGGCTACAACACAGAAGAAGTCCACACATGTATGAACTAGTGATGTGCGATACTGCATATTTTGGTATCAATCCGATACCAAGTAAATTCGGGACAGTATCGCCGATACCAATACCGATATGATACTTTTCAATAAATGAGGTGGGTGCCTCATTGAATTGCTAAATCGCTATTTTTCATGACCTTATGTGTTTTTTGTGATGTTTCCTTTGGTATTATTAATTAGTTAAAACCCAAGACATAATTAAGAGAAATAATTTATTTATAATTAAATAAAAAATGTTTTATTATTGTGGTGGGTCGCGGTCTGCGATGCCACTGCAGGTGAGATGGACTCACCTTCACTGCATCTACAATGATGATTCGCCAACTTAAAACCTGTGCGCTGCTTGTGCTGTTGTTGTTTTTGGTGTTGATGTGTACAGCGGGCAGCAGGAGGGCTGCGGCCGTTGAATGCCGCTACTGTTACAGCAACCATGTGATCACTGTAATGGTGGACAGCGCGCGACTCGGGGTGAGCCAGGGGCTGGCGCGCCAGCGGGACCTGCCAAGCTGGAGACGGATGACGAGGTGCTGTGATGTGTTCTGTGATGTTGCTGCAGGTTTGGTGGTGGTGATGTGTATGGCTGCCAGAGGGAGAGGTGAAGCCGTTGAATGTACTGTTACAGCAACTGTGTGGTTATTGTAAGAATGTAAGACTAAATAATGCTGTGAAGCATGAAAATGCCTTCGAGTCTGCCGTGGTGGCGATCTTTTTTTTTTTTTTTTTTTTTTTAAATCTTAAGTGCATGCAAAGCAGTAAACAAATTAAAACAAATACTGTTGATAAACTATAATACAAAAATTACAATTAAAATTCTCAACAACAAAAACAAAAAAATATAATTAATATGTAAACAACTTAACAACCCCCAAAGTGTCTAAGTCACGTGACGTGTCAGTGCAACACCGAAACATAAGAGTGGGGAGCAAAGTGTGCCTGCTCTCCGATGACACAGCACTATTATTTTTTTTTCTGTTGACTGCTTCTATTAGCTCCATCATTATTAGCAAACTTACTCATGGTAAAATAAAGAAATAAATTGCCCTTGTAAAAACTATTGACAATGGGCTCAGCCTATCGTTGATAGTCAATATATTCCTCCAATCGCCCAACCCTACTCAGGTCTCTAGACTAACTTTTTACCTAGGTTGCACTGGTGCGCCTAAATTTTTTTCTTAGGTGCGTAGATTTGGTTGTGGCATTGGTGGGGATGGATAATTCAACCACCGAACCCAGACATGGACTACTGGTGCCCCACACAACAACTCAATGTCCACTATGTGAATGAGCCAAACACATGCCTTCTCCTCACGTTAACTGAGATAAACTGCTGGCATATTTGTTTTACATCTATACTGTCCAGTCTCTCCTGGTGGACATGACATACAGCAGCATTGTTCAATCTCATTTGAGTCATTGTTGACCTTAGCCATGTTTTTAGTCTTCTGAGGGCACTGAAGCTTCTTTCAGCCTCAGCTGAGGATACTGGGATGACTAAAAGCAGCCTGACAAGGCTTTCAACCTGATCAAACAGACCCCTAACCTCCACCGGCATTCCCCTAATGATAGTAGACACTTCTGTACAAGATGTAAAGGTATATTTGGATCTGAACATGGCTAGCTGAACCTTTAGACTCTGTCTGTTAATTTCTGGGTAATGATCAATAATGCCATCCACCTCTCCAGTGAGCAGAATTTCCTCCAGTTTGTGCAAGACACCTAGATCTGGCTGGTTGAACCTCTCCTGAAACTGAACATCAACACTATCCAGCACTTTGTAAAACTGCTCTCTAATGCTCTTCAGGTGACTTGGGAGTGTGCTGGCTAGCCCCGCCAGCATATCGTTTTGGTGGCCATCTCTGGTGAGGAATCTGAATGGGCTCAATACCAAGGGAGTTCACCATTTTCACTGCTTTGTCAAACATCTGATGGAATCTTTCTTCATTTCTTTTCAACTGTAGAGTGGATCTGACACACTCTATTGAGCATCTCATTCCTGCAATGGTTGCATTCCTTTTTTGCAGGGACTTTTTCAGACATTCTAGCTCCTCAATAACTTCCAATGCCATAAGAAGTCCTAGCACTGTTCTGCCCTTTTGAAACCTCTCATGCAATCCATTTGCCCTAGCACTTGTGCTAGATCCAGCTGCTGCCATCTCCTCTAAACTAGTCAAAATACTGTCATACTGAGACAGCACTGCTTTGATAGCAGTTCCCCTTACAGTCCACCTGGTTGGGCAGAGGGGTCTGAGTAATACTGATGGTCCCTCTGAATCTGCTGCAACTGCTGAAAACATAGCTTTGAATCTTCCAGACTGTTTGCATAATGACCCCAGATCATGTACCCACTCTAAAGCATCACTTATTACAGAACTAGCCTGACATGCAGCCTGTGTAATTAAGTTCAGGCAGTAAGGCCTACAATGCATGTACAATGCCAGTGGCTGTTGTTTCTTCACTTCTGCCTGAGCACCTGATTAAGCTCCTGACATGTTCGCAGCGCCATCATAGGTCTGACCTCTTAAACATGACATCGGCAAATTCAGCCTCAAAAGCACATCCACAGCTGTTCTAGCTATCTCCACTCCAGTAGTTCCTGAAACCTCATATAAGCCTACAAAAACCTCATGTGGAACCAGGTCCTCATCCACATATCTAAAACATATGGACTCTTGCTCTCTTCTTGTGATATCTTGAGTACCATAATGATAGAGAACTGCAGGGCAGATAGAGACTGGATAGTTTGAGCAATATTTCTGACAATGCAGTTTCCAAACAACTGCAAAATCTCATTTTGCACTGGTGGAGCGGTATAGTCATGACAAGGGGTCAGCCAGTCAGAAAGACAGACATCATCTTTGGCTTTATATTTTAAGTGCTGAAAGAGGTTACCATCTTCCTTGCCATGTCCTCGCAGTGCCAGACCCTGTCTGATAAGAAACTGCATTGAACCCACAATGCTTTGTAAGCAGTGTCTGGCATTTTTCTGTTGTTTTGACCAGGCAGTTGATAGTTGTGAATTTATTGGAGCTGCTTCTTGAGCGCTAACTGTGACTGCATGGAAGCGAGGGCTCCAAGAGTCCGCTCTCCCATTGCCCTGGTCTTTATTATATACACCAGTGGGTGCGTTTGTTCATTACATTGGAATGTGGATGTTTAGGTGTGTGTGTGTGTGTGTGTGTGTGTGTGTGTGTGAGGTCAAGATGTGACCCCGTGAAGACTTCCCTAAACCTGCTGGTCTGGAAAATCCAGCAGTTCATCTACATGTAAAAAAGGCACTTAGACTCAAACTGACATAGCTATGTTTATCCTACCATAAAACAATAAAAGAAGGTACTCCCTTTCCCATGCTCCTAGGATGTGGGGGTGAATGCCAGAACACTCTGGAGAGGAGTGAACGCACCCCCCTCTTCATGCTACACAGACCTCCTAGGATGAGACATTCTTTCAATATGCCATCAACTATATACTTCTACACACAAATGATTACATGCAGTATTCTACCATAAGTAAACTTATATTATTAAAAGATTATACTGACTACTAAGTACAATATTTTCCATTGACAGCTGTGCACAGGAGATGTCCTCGCAATCTGTCCGATTTGGAGGTTTTTTTGCAAAGAAGAGTGAGCAAATATTGCCACATCAAGATGTGCCACGCTGATAGGTTGTTACCCAAAAAGACTGATTAGTGTGATAAAAGGCAAAGGTGCCGCAAAAAAGTATTAGTTTAAGGGTGTGCATATTTGTGCAACCAGGTTATTTTAACTTTTTTATTTTATTTTTCCCCTTTAAAGGTTTCTGTTTGTTTTTCAGGTGCATTGTCACATAAAGGTGGAAGAAGTTTTGGAACTATTTGACTTGCTGTTATGTTTTTTACATGACAAAAATCTGGCATTTGAACATGGGTGTGTAGATTTTTTTTATAGCCACTGTATATGTGTTCTATCCTCCGATTAAAATTATTATTATGTGCTTGATGTGCCTCACCTTTGACCCTGGCTCTTCCCCTCTGACTGCACTAGGACATACTGCCACCTGATAAAATAACACACTAATTCATGCCATATAAAAAGTGAGACATGTCAATTCAGATTCTTTGTCAAATATACACTAATGAATCAATTTACATCAGCAGCCTAACAACTTTCATGACAATACTAGTTATAGCACCAAATCATCAGTCAGTCACCTGTGACCTCGCCTCTTTACTTCTGTCCGAGCTACAACATGGCAGAGCTGCCTCTGTCACCTGATAAATAACAGTGACACATTCCAGATACATGCAATCACACACGTGCTTCAAATACAGTCATGAACCAACAAGTCATCATCCAATTCCACCTGTGATCTTGCATCACCATTGCTCTCTGAGCTCTGTGTTGGTTCTTCTGTCACCTGAAAAATAGGACATACATGACAATAAGAATAAAATGTGTAGCTGCTTCAGTGTTTCTGTCAATTTGTGCAGATCTTGACTCATCAGTAATGTTTGTAGGGTGAGTGCATTTTAAAAAAAAAAAATGTGCAAACTGCACTACAAGGTAAAATATTTGCAAAATCATGACTACCTCATGATATTTTGTCTCAAAAATTAACCCTATGAATATGTCAGTGCCATTAGGATGAAATTGTGTCACCAACATTTTAACGTTAGACATATAATTTTAACAGCCTCTGTAAACTAATATCCTGGCTTGCTCGAGGCTGCCGTTTTCTCTGACAGTTTCAATCAAAATTATAAATGCTACTCTGGGAGACAGAGGTAACTAATAGTGCTGCCTGTTGTGCAGTTAGTTTCCAAAACACGTTATTCATGGTTACATACAATTTTAGACTGATGTGGGCCAAAGCCTAGCATAGCCTGTAACGTTATTATGACGGACACATTTTATGAGTGAACTTGACTTTAAGTGACTTACAGGTTTCTTAGAAAAATACCTTCGTATATCGAGGTTCTTCCTTTTTGCTGCCATCCTCCTCTCCTCCTTGCAGGTCCTTGCAGTGCTGCTAAAACTAAACAGAGCTCCCTGACAGGCACAGCCAATCACATTGGCCACATGAGGTAGAGAACGTAATTTAACGCTTTCTACACCGCTGGGTGAATGAGACGTTGACAGATCGTTTTTTCCTTTCTATCGGGTTTGTTTTTCTTTACTCGACGAGATCAAATTATTGGTGGGGACAATTCAATAATCGCTGGATATTGGTGGGGACGTGTCCCTTCCGTCCATGCCAAATCTACGCCCTTGGACATATAATGTGTTTTCTTGATACACTGCTGCTTTTTCAGCGTTCAGAGATTGATGGCTCTGTGTCAGAGCTGGCTATGAATTTCAGACGGATCAGGCCTTATCAAAAAAGTAATCAATCGTTCTTTTCATTTTTTTCTCATTACCCACAGCTACGTCCCCTTCTGTCAGGCCCAGGCTGCTCACTAGGGCTGGGCTGTTGCTCCTGTCCCAAGCTTTCGCTCCTCAGCCTAAATGGCTAAAGAGAATATTGTCATCACCACGACGGGCGGCCAGCAGACAAGCAGAGAGGACACCCAACTTTGTGAAAATAACTCAAGAAAGGAAACATATGATTTTCAAATTGATACCATAATTGTATCTATTAAAATGTCAAAAAAGTTCATTAGCTAGATGTTAGCTGGACGTGATTGATAAATAAACATGAACAAAAATGTGTTTGCCATTTCTGATGTTGTTGCAGGATGAGGTCAAAATGACCCCTGCTGCCAGTTCAAGTGTTAAAATGACATTTGGAGCGACTGAATCATAAATAGTGTTGTTATATCCAAACTACAGCTTTTATATTTGAGAGTAACTGCTAATTATAGTCATAATGTAACAGTGTATGACAGAGGTCTATTTTTAAGCACACAAACAGTGAAGTGCGTGTGGTCATTCTCTCTCTCCTAATAATAATTTAGGCATTATTTTAAAAACACAATCTAAATGAATGTGGAGAGATCCACAACCTTAATTTCATTTGTCCCATACAAAGAATATCTCATATCCTTCTGCATGGACAGAATCACCACTCAACTTATTTAATGACTTTACCTCAGAAATAAGTTTTATCACTATCAGCCAAGAAAATAAAAACAATAAGTTAATTTAAATGCGATAAAGATTTAACACATCTGGCTGTCACTGGCACACTGCTGGCACTATGAAATTCTCCAACACACAGTTGGCTCATAAAACTGCTCTTGCTCTTGATGAAGGCGGTTGTACTTTTCTCGTCCTCCTCCTCTCCTCTCCCTTAGCTTCCCTGCTTAGCCTCTTGTGTCCTTGTCTAGTCTCGTGTTTTTTGTATTACTTTTCCCTGGAACACTCTCTCACAGTCTGTTCTCTAAAACCTAAAAGAGAATTATGGATTTGATCAACTGGTCCCTGAATGTAGTCGACACCCCTTTCTCGACGAGAAGTTTGGGCTTGGGTGAGCCTGATTGCTGAAGATATCTACCTATTCAGAACCATGATAACAGGGTTCTTGCTGATCGGAGCTGGCTTGGCCCTGGCTTATCGAAGAATTAAGGAAGCGGAACCGGCTGTTCAAACCCCCACAAGGCTGCCCGCTGGGATTGAAACGATGGCACGAGGCGTGAGTTTCTCAAAATGGGTCATTGAGTGCAGCACGGATAAGATCTTGGAGAACCGCACGGCTGCCGTGAATACTCAGAACAAGACCTCTGAGTGCAAACTGGATTACATCTGGAGGGGCTCGCTCGGAATAACACCTCTGAGCGCAAATTGGATCACATCTTGGAGAAGCTCACTGCGGTCGTGAGTTCTCAGAATCGGCTCTTTGAGCACAAGAATGACAACATCACGGAGCGTAAGTCTGATGACATTATGGAGAAGCTCACGGCTCTCCAACGGGAGATTGAGAGACCAGTGTTGGACTGTTAGAACAGCTTTGAAATTCATATGAGTTGTTCGCACTAAAGTTAAAACCACCATCACTTCATGCGGATACCCCTTCGGTGCCAGCTGCTGTCTCAAGGCTGGAGCTGAACAACAACACCCTGATAACGACTGTGTTGAGACTGTTCTTCCCATTCTATGCAAGGCCACCTGGGTTGGCTGGAAGACTGTTTACTTAGCCTGGCAGGGCGAAGGACACTGTCTCAGCTGAACTCTGGACACATACACACACACGCACATAGACATATATATACATGCAGACATACACTCATCCCCCCTCCCCCTCCAAACGCCTTCGACGCTTATTCCCTTCCAATGCTGACGGTGGATCATGGAGACCAGTGCATAGGCTGCAGGCCCAGATGTACTGTCTACATCGGCTGTCTCTCACCCTTTACCCACCCCTGTTGCTTGTCATGTGTTTCTTTGGTGTATTAAGAGTTTTTTCATGTGCTATGTGCAGAGGTGTTTTTTTTTTTTTTTTTTTCTGTTCTCAAACTGATCTCCCTGTTGGAGCTCAGTCTGGGGGGAGTTATTTTTTTCTCCTTATCTTTCCTCATGTGGCGCATTTGCCATTGTTATACCTCTCTGACCTGTCTTCCCCATGTGAGGTTTCTGTAATGTATGTATGGTCGGAGGGTAAGATGGCGCCGCCATTGCGTGCAATAGGTCGGCAGCCTTAACATGAAATTTCCCCTTGTGGGACTAATAAATGTATATCAAATCAAATCTCTTATGATTTCCTTTTTCTATTTGACTGCTTCTTTTATCACAGGTGTTTGAAAACAACCATATTTGCTGTTACACAGACTCAATTTCAGGATTTTCTGAGAGCCATGATACTGATAATTCCTCTGGGTGTAGAAAATGCACTAAACATCACAGTGTGCAAAATTCTACAGTACTTCCTCTGATTCAGTAGAAACCAGTGATCTCTCTGCAGGTCTGATTGGCTGCTGGAGAAGTGAACAGTTGCATTTGGATATTTTTAACTTCTCTGTTCTGTGTTGTTTCCTCTTTTAGTCCAGAAAACCATCACAGCTGAGTCTGGAGACACTGTCACTCTGCCATGTCGAGCTCCAAACAACAGACACATCACAGTTGTAGACTGGAGGAGATCTGACCTGACAGATAAATCTGTCCTTCTCTACCGGGACAATAAAATTGTTTCAAATGAGCAGGATCCATCTTTTAAGAACCGGGTGGCTCTGCAGGATGTGAAGGATGGAGACGTGTCTCTGATCCTGAAGAATGTGACAACTCATGATACTGGAATATATGAGTGTCGTGTTGTCCAACAGACAGAATCACACCGCAGGAAGAGAGCTGTTGACCCCATCAGCAGCAACTACCTGAGAGTGGGTGAGTAGAGTTGAGTGTGTGTGTGATCAGAGGTGAAGCTGCTTCCTGGTTGTTGATGTTTGTTTCTAAAGATGTTGTTGATGAGACTTTGTAGAAAGCAAATGAAGAGAGAAAGCCAGAGCAGAACAGAAGGAAAAAATAAAGACCACATAGAAGATTCATGGATGTAGTGGTTGGTGTGACAGAGGACGATGCTGGGGATAGGGTGAGATGGAGTCAGGTGATCCACTGTGTCGACTCCTAAAGGAAGCAGACAAACAAAGAAGACAAATCTGTAAAATGCTCGTCTAGCTGTTAATTTCTAGTTTCACTTATTTTCCCAGCCTTCTGTTGCTCCTGTCCCACGTTTTTACTCCTCAGCCTAAATGGCTAATGGGAATATTGCCATCACCCCAACGGGCGGCAGACAAAGAGAGAGCACACACAACTTTGTGAAAATAATTCAAGAAAGTAGGACTGTCAAATTAATACCATAAGTGTATCTATTAAAATGTCAAGAAAGCTCATTAGCTAGATGTTAGCTGGACGTGATTGATAAATAAACATGTAGGAAACTGTGGTTGTCTGTATAGAAGACAATTTATTTTTAACTTTTCCTAACCTTCTTTCTCTGTAATAATTCAATAATTTCAATCTGTTGGCTGATATATTTTGTCTTATAAGTTCAGTTTATTTGTTTATTCTAATGTGTATTTGAACTTTAGGATCTGTAATGACATGATCTCAATCATTTATCAAATTAATAAACCCTTTAAAAAGATCTTAAATGCTTGTTTTGATTAAATCTTAATTGAAATTAGAAAAATCCGCTGAAAATGAAAAACTTCTTCATAAAATGATTTGTTTGCCATTTCTGATGTTGTTGCAGGATGAGGTCAAAATGACCCCTGCTGCCAGTTCAAGTGTTAAAGATGACATTTGGAGTGACTGAATCATAAATAGTGTTGTTATATCCAAACTGTAGCTTTTATATTTTACAGTAACTGCTAATTATAGTCATAATGTAACAGTGTATGACAGAGGTCTATTTTTAAGCACACAAACAGTGAAGTGCGTGTGGTCATTCTCTCTCTCCTAATAATAATTTAGGCATTATTTTAAAAACACAATCTAAATGAATGTGGAGAGATCCACAACCTTAAGTTCATTTGTCCCATACAAAGAATATCTCGTGTCCCTCTGCACCACTCAACTTATTTAATGACTTTACCTCAGAAATACATTTTATCACTATCAGCCAAGCAAATAAAAACAATTAATTTAATTTAAATGCGATAAAGATTCAACACCTCTGACTGTCCTGAAGCTCTACTATGAAATTCTCCAACACACAGTTGGCTCATATGACTTCCTTTTTCTATTTGACTGCTTCTTTTATCACAGGTGTTTGAAAACAACCATATTTGCTGTTACACAGACTCAATTTCAGGATTTTCTGAGAGCCATGATACTGATAATTCCTCTGGGTGTAGAAAATGCACTAAACATCACAGCGTGCCAAATTCTACAGTACTTCCTCTGATTCAGTAGAAACCAGTGATCTCTCTGCAGGTCTGATTGGCTGCTGGAGAAGTGAACAGTTGCATTTGGATATTTTTAACTTCTCTGTTCTGTGTTGTTTCCTCTTTTAGTCCAGAAAACCATCACAGCTGAGTCTGGAGACACTGTCACTCTGCCATGTCGAGCTCCAAACAACAGACACATCACAGTTGTAGACTGGAGGAGATCTGGCCTGACAGATAAATCTGTCCTTCTCTACTGGGACAATAAAATTGTTTCAGATGAGCAGGATCCATCTTTTAAGAACCGGGTGGCTCTGCAGGATGTGAAGGATGGAGACGTGTCTCTGATCCTGAAGAATGTGACAACTCATGATACTGGAATATATGAGTGTCGTGTTGACCAACAGACAGAATCACACCGCAGGAAGAGAGCTGTTGACCCCATCAGCAGCACCTACCTGAGAGTGGGTGAGTAGAGTTGAGTGTGTGTGTGATCAGAGGTGAAGCTGCTTCCTGGTTGTTGATGTTTGTTTCTAAAGATGTTGTTGATGAGACTTTGTAGAAAGCAAATGAAGAGAGAAAGCCAGAGCAGAACAGAAGGAAAAAATAAAGACCACATAGAAGATTCATGGATGTAGTGGTTGGTGTGACAGAGGACGATGCTGGGGATAGGGTGAGATGGAGTCAGGTGATCCACTGTGTCGACTCCTAAAGGAAGCAGACAAACAAAGAAGACAAATCTGTAAAATGCTCGTCTAGCTGTTTATTTCTAGTTTCACTTATTTTCCCAGCCTTCTGTTGCTCCTGTCCCACGTTTTTACTCCTCAGCCTAAATGGCTAATGGGAATATTGCCATCACCCCAACAGGCGGCACACAAACAGAGAGCACACCCAACTTTGTGAAAATAATTCAAGAAAGTAGGACTGTCAAATTAATACCATAAGTGTATCTATTAAAATGTCAAGAAAGCTCATTAGCTAGATGTTAGCTGGACGTGATTGATAAATAAACATGTAGGAAACTGTGGTTGTCTGTATAGAAGACAATTTATTTTTAACTTTTCCTAACCTTCTTTCTCTGTAATAATTCAATAATTTCAATCTGTTGGCTGATATATTTTGTCTTATAAGTTCAGTTTATTTGTTTATTCTAATGTGTATTTGAACTTTAGGATCTGTAATGACATGATCTCAATCATTTATCAAATTAATAAACCCTTTAAAAAGATCTTAAATGCTTGTTTTGATTAAATCTTAATTGAAATTAGAAAAATCCGCTGAAAATGAAAAACTTCTTCAAAAAATGATTTGTTTGCCATTTCTGATGTTGTTGCAGGATGAGGTCAAAATGACCCCTGCTGCCAGTTCAAGTGTTAAAGATGACATTTGGAGCGACTGAATCATAAATAGTGTTGTTATATCCAAACTACAGCTTTTATATTTGGGAGTAACTGCTAATTATAGTCATAATGTAACAGTGTATGACAGAGGTCTATTTTTAAGCACACAAACAGTGAAGTGCGTGTGGTCATTCTCTCTCTCCTAATAATGATTTAAGCATTATTTTAAAAACACAATCTAAATGAATGTGGAGAGATCCACAACCTTAATTTCATTTGTCCCATACAAAGAATATCTCGTGTCCCTCTGCACCACTCAACTTATTTAATGACTTTACCTCAGAAATAAGTTTTATCACTATCAGCCAAGCAAATAAAAACAATAATTTAATTTAAATGCGATAAAGATTCAACACATCTGGCTGTCCTGAAGCTCCACTATGAAATTCTCCAACACACAGTTGGCTCATAAAACTGCTCTTGCTCTTGATGAAGGCGGATGCACTTTTCTCCTCCTCTCCTCTCCCTTAGCTTCCCTGCTTAGCCTCTTGTGTCCTTGTCTAGTCTCGTGTTTTTTGTATTACTTTTCCCTGGAACACTCTCTCACAGTCTGTTCTCTAAAACCTAAAAGAGAATTATGGATTTGATCAACTGGTCCCTGAATGTAGTCGACACCCCTTTCTCGACGAGAAGTTTGGGCTTGGGTGAGCCTGATTGCTGAAGATATCTACCTATTCAGAACCATGATAGCAGGGTTCTTGCTGATCGGAGCTGGCTTGGCCCTGGCTTATCGAAGAATTAAGGAAGCGGAACCGGCTGTTCAAACCCCCACAAGGCTGCCCGCTGGGATTGAAACGATGGCACGAGGCGTGAGTTTCTCAAAATGGGCTCATTGAGTGCAGCACGGATAAGATCTTGGAGAACCGCACGGCTGCCGTGAATACTCAGAACAAGACCTCTGAGTGCAAACTGGATTACATCTGGAGGGGCTCGCTCGGAATAACACCTCTGAGCGCAAATTGGATCACATCTTGGAGAAGCTCACTGCGGTCGTGAGTTCTCAGAATCGGCTCTTTGAGCACAAGAATGACAACATCACGGAGCGTAAGTCTGATGACATTATGGAGAAGCTCACGGCTCTCCAACGGGAGATTGAGAGACCAGTGTTGGACTGTTAGAACAGCTTTGAAATTCATATGAGTTGTTCGCACTAAAGTTAAAACCACCATCACTTCATGCGGATACCCCTTCGGCGCCAGCTGCTGTCTCAAGGCTGGAGCTGAACAACAACACCCTGATAACGACTGTGTTGAGACTGTTCTTCCCATTCTATGCAAGGCCACCTGGGTTGGCTGGAAGACTGTTTACTTAGCCTGGCAGGGCGAAGGACACTGTCTCAGCTGAACTCTGGACACATACACACACACGCACATAGACATATATATACATGCAGACATACACTCATCCCCCCTCCCCCTCCAAACGCCTTCGACGCTTATTCCCTTCCAATGCTGACGGTGGATCATGGAGACCAGTGCATAGGCTGCAGGCCCAGATGTACTGTCTACATTGGCTGTCTCTCACCCTTTACCCACCCCTGTTGCTTGTCATGTGTTTCTTTGGTGTATTAAGAGTTTTTTCATGTGCTATGTGCAGAGGTGTTTTTTTTTTTTTTTTTTCTGTTCTCAAACTGATCTCCCTGTTGGAGCTCAGTCTGGGGGGAGTTATTTTTTTCTCCTTATCTTTCCTCATGTGGCGCATTTGCCATTGTTATACCTCTCTGACCTGTCTTCCCCATGTGAGGTTTCTGTAATGTATGTATGGTCGGAGGGTAAGATGGCGCCGCCATTGCGTGCAATAGGTCGGCAGCCTTAACATGAAATTTCCCCTTGTGGGACTAATAAATGTATATCAAATCAAATCTCTTATGATTTCCTTTTTCTATTTGACTGCCTCTTTTATCAAAGGTGTTTGAAAACAACCATATTTGCTGTTACACAGACTCAATTTCAGGATTTTCTGAGAGCCATGATACTGATAATTCCTCTGGGTGTAGAAAATGCACTAAACATCACAGTGTGCCAAATTCTACAGTACTTCCTCTGATTCAGTAGAAACCAGTGATCTCTCTGCAGGTCTGATTGGCTGCTGTAGAAGTGAACAGTTGCATCTGGATATTTTTAGCTTCTCTGTTCTGTGTTGTTTCCTCTTTTAGTCCAGAAAACCATCACAGCTGAGTCTGGAGACACTGTCACTCTGCCATGTCGAGCTCCAAACAACAGACACATCACAGTTGTAGACTGGAGGAGATCTGGCCTGACAGATAAATCTGTCCTTCTCTACCGGGACAATAAATATGATCCAGATGAGCAGGATCCATCTTTTAAGAACCGGGTGGCTCTGCAGGATGTGAAGGATGGAGACGTGTCTCTGATTCTGAAGAATGTGACAACTCATGATACTGGAATATATGAGTGTCGTGTTGACCAACAGACAGAATCACACCGCAGGAAGAGAGCTGTTGACCCCATCAGCAGCACCTACCTGAGAGTGGGTGAGTAGAGTTGAGTGTGTGTGTGATCAGAGGTGAAGCTGCTTCCTGGTTGTTGATGTTTGTTTCTAAAGATGTTGTTGATGAGACTTTGTAGAAAGCAGCTGGTCTGAGTGATGTGATCAGAGTGCAGTAGATAATGTCTGACAGCAGTTTGAAGAGGAAATGGATTCTGTTCTGTTCTTCACTCATCACCTACCTGACAGCTGACACCTCACACCTGTTTCTCACCTGCAGGTCAGACAGGAGGACACACAGAGGATGGATCTGTTGGACGTAAAGTCACTCTGTCAGTTTCTGCTGTGCTTCGTCTTGCTGCTGTTGTTGGTTTACTGAGCTACATAAAACATAAACAACAGAATCAGGATCCATACCAGCCTCCTGCTGAACAGCAGCAGCTCTGATTTGTTTCCAAGCTATCCACAGTATAACTGCGAGTCTCCTGCTGCTGTTTCAAACTCTCAGTGCTCTCATCAAATTCAGGGAAAGAAAGATAATCTGAATTTGTTATTTTATGTCTTCACAAACACAATGACTTGTACCACATTAACTGATATCACATTTGTTAACCCTTTAAGATCTACCATAGAACCAAGTCCGCCAGACCTTATATTATATATTTACATGCTGTAGTGCCATTTTTTGGAGCATTTCAAGTTGCTATACATCAATACAACCATTATAGCCCAAATTTTAATAATATGTATGCATTAAGTGCATAGTGATTACATAAATTGCAAAAAAGTGCAATAAACTACAAAAAATTGAAAATCGTTTTTGTTTTTTTTAACATATATTTCTAGTTAGAGAAATTTAAGAAGCTTATCCCTCAAAACTATAAATACAAAAAAGTTGCACAAACTAGTTTCCCACCACAGGAAATTTATTTTAAGTGTCTTCATAGTTTATTTTTGAAATACACCAATTTTCATATACTGCAGGAAAAACGAAAATAAATATTATTTGCAAATTTGCAAAAAAACCAGCATATGCATCAAAATAAACTATTTCCAGCAGTGCAATATCAGTCCTAAGCATCCCAGAAACGACACAGAAAGTCATAAAGTCAAACATAACTTTTAAAAACACCAGTATAGGGTCATAAGGGCACGATGGTAAAAAACTACATTTCCTACAAAATGACGTCACTTCCGGTTTCGGGAACGTCATGGCGGACATGCGATAGTTCACGCTGATGGACGTAGGAAGTGTTTTGAACAGCTGATCGGATCGGCAAAGGGTTTTTCTGGAATATTATGTTTTTGTTGCTGCAAGCGCTTTTTATGCAGTTTTTGCAAAGCTATATGTAGAAGGAAACTGTGACCTAGGACAAGCTGATGGCATAAGATGTAAGTACAACTTATCTAGTTTCATATGCAAAAAAATTTTTTGCGCTAGCTTACGTGGTTGCAGAGCTACTGGGATTTAAAAATAGTTACGCAAAACGGAGCGTGTCCGCTCCGACCAGCTTTAAAGGGTTAAACATTGTTTTACTTTCAGTGTTTCTGTTTGTTCTGTCACACTAAACCAAGTCTCGAGCTTTCGGCTCCATCAGACCATAAAATACTAAACTGAACAGAGGACAGACAGCACACAGGAGGACACTCCACAAAGACACAAGGATAATGGCTCTTTGAAGGACACAATGAGTCAATTTACTGTTGGCTTAGTGCAGTGGTTCCCACACGTTTTTGCTAGGCCCCCCTTTGTTTTACAAGAAAAATGTTCGTGCCTGAATACTCATTCCACGCACTTATATAAAAACAAATTAAGGTGCAATATAGACATCATGGACCATGCTGGGCAGCCTCTGCATCCTCTGCACACGGCCATAAACACCCAGAGGAGTCTGTTCAGTGACAGGTTGCTTCTCCCAAAGTCAAGGACCAGCAGACTTAAAAAGTCCTTTGTCCCACACGCCATCAAACTGTTTAACTCCTTGCTGGAGGGGACACGGGGACAGAGGAGGGGGGAACAAGTAGCTGTAGTGCCTTTTCACTGTGCAATAGTTTTTGTTAATATCCAACCGTGTAATAGACTCACAATACTTGAAATGTGCCGTTCCCTTGTATTCTTATTCCTATTTATTCTATTTATCCCTTTTGTATTCTCTGCATTTATATATGTGTATATATGGTATATTTTTGCTCACAACTTGCAACTTCTGTCGGTGCTGTGCTACTGGAAACTGAATTTCCTGGAGGAACCCACCTGAGGGATAAATAAAGTTTCATCTAATCTAATGTAATCTATAGGGCAGTGCAGGGCTTTGTATCTACCACTCCGCTGTGATATAACGAGCGGTCACGGTCACGTAGCTTTCCATTGACCTGGAGCTCCACCCATTTGTAGTTTGGGGAACAGAAGATGCCTGGGACAGTTCAGCCATAACTTTAAACTTCTCCTGCTCATACATGCTTGGAACGATCTTATCACTGAAGTGGACGCGCAACGAGATATCATAGCGTGGCTCAAGCACGTTCATCACAGTTTAAACCTTGTTTTGCACAACAGAATACGTCCTCCTGTCTGCAGCTAAACACCCCATTAGCTTTTGTAATAGCTTTAGCACAGTGGGATTGGGCAGCAAAAGGCAGCTAAAATGCAGCAAACTCCTCTACTCCGCTACTTGGACCGCTAGCGCTGACCATAACTACCGCTTGACAGACTGACCACGCGCACCATACACATACTTTTTTTCTCATTTTCGAATCTTCGGATCACGTGCGTACCGAACCGTGGAGTGGGATCAGTTTGGATTTCGGATCAACCGTGATCCGTTGCACCACAACAATGATCAAAAAAGTTTAAGTGTACTTAAACATGCTTCAAAGAGAGCATGTTTAAGTACTTAAATAAACAAACGTGTATGAAAACAGTAGTTTTGGGACTGGTGTTACAGATTAACTGGCTTTGTTTCGAACAGATGTAGACTTGCTTTTCAGGAGCTGCTATCAACAAACCAGCAAAAAAACGGCAAATATTTCATCTGTGACATTTGTGAGGTTACCTCAAAAACAGTCCATCAGACTGGTTGCTGTTTAACAACAAAATTTTTAAAAATGTCGCAAGTTTACCTGGTGATATTCTTGAGGTGATCGCAAAAACAGCAAACAATTAACACCACGCTGATGTTGTTCACATCACACCAAGAGTAAACGATCTGGAGAAAGCTCGTCTTCGTTATCGTTCCCCTTGTACATTTTATTACTCCAATTTCAGCGTTTTTGCTTCACAACTAAAGTGTGCAGTTTACTTTGTGTGCACTCAAATGGAGTCGAGTCAACTACTTCCACCTGTGGCCAAGTGCCATAGCCTGGGGTCGCACACCAATTTTAACCTCACCTGACACAAACTGAGACGAGAGCTGCACAAAGTGCAAAGGCACACGCATTACACACATTCTAACTCCCCGCGCTAACACATCCGTACCACAATAGGATTGAGCTGAGAACGATAAGACACCCTCACGAATGAGCGACTGTTTTGCACCAGTGTCACGCAAAATACTAACAGGAACCCTCTTTTCTTCTCCCATCAATGAAACAAAACCTTTTGACACAAAGGGCTTGAACTTTCCATCTACTTTATCACTTTGCATTACATGGTCGAGGAGGACTCCCAGATACAGCGGCTCCCCTCTCTATCTCCAGAGCGCTCACCTTTAAGTGCATGGCATCCACCTCCAACTCTTTTTTTTGCTTTTTTAACTCCACCTCCTTTATTCGCAGTGTTAATTGCAGCTCTTCCGCAGAAGGGCCAGTTTGAGGAGGGAGATTTTTCAACGGGGCAGGAATACCAGCAACAGATCCCAGCTCAACTCCCTCTGCAGGACCTGGCTCACCAAACAACCCTCTTTCATGCAGTTTAATACACAGGAGCTCTTTAAGCTCTTTTTTCTTTGCATTCAATGGCACAGTCACATCAAAGAAATTGGCAATAAGAATGAGGTCATCCTTTTTACATCTGTCCAACTTTTCTTCAGTTGGGCTTAAAGTGAAATCCTCCAATTTAAATTCCATACTAACACACCCTCCCACACAAGAAAAAACTGCCAACCAGAAAAGCAGAGCTAACCAAGAACACAGGTAACCTACCTGCGACAACAGCAACGAATAAAGAACAAAGAACGAAAGAGCCCACAATTCCTATCAACCCAATGAAAAAAAAAGGATGGACAAGCCCCCAATTCATGTTACGTTCTTTGTCTAGGCGTGTACTGAACGCAACAAGAAATTGGCCCACTCCCACACCACCAAAGCAAGAATACAAACAGTAATATCTTTTAAAGTGCTAAGCAGCCATTTATTTGCTTCAGCAGTGAGCAGTGCCAAAAATAACAAACAAAACTTCCTAATGGTCCCTATGCTTTCCTACACAAATGAAAAACCAACCAAAAGACAATTCACTTACCTAACTTCCTGAATGAAAAACAGGAGAAAACTTAAACAACAAAAAAATGGCTTCTCACACCTACTAGGCTGCTGCAGTGAAAAATATATACAAGGTGAACAAAATACATGATTGCTACTTGACAAATCTATTTACAGCTATTTACAAAATTGAGGTACTAACGCCAGACACACACACAAGGTTATACTTGCAAATCACTGGGCACAGACACTATCAAAATAACAAATCAAAAACACATACTCTTTGTTGGATGGTGGAGGCTAGTAGAGAGAGGGGCCAGGTAGTGATGTGACGTTCTGTATCGAGGCTTCGAAGCTTGTGTCGAATAATTGAGGGGGCGTTTCCGTGATGCGTGTATCGAGACTTGCTTCATTTATGGGAGGAGCTGAAAATGATGACGTCCGAAGCCTCGCTGCCCGCTGTACCACGTGACTGGTTCAGGAAGTGGTTCGAATTTTGCCGCGAACTATGACAGCGATATAAACTGCTCAGACTTCATTCATAATGTGGGTGTTTGATGGAGAGTTACGGTTAGTGAGAGTTTGGAGGTTTAGGAGAGTGAGGAGAGAAAGTCAGGAGAGGATGGAGCCAGCTAAGAAGAGGAGGATGTCCTTCCCTGTGTGGGAACATTTTGATCTTATTCCTCCCAACAAGGTATGTACATTTGTATAGAAGATGTATTTTCATAATACTGATGGTGCAATACAATTTATGTTAAGCTGTCTTTACTTTTGTACAAGGTGAAGTGTTTGCTGTGTGCCAGGGAGCTGGGATATAACAACAACACCTCATCCATGCTCAGGCACTACAGAGCTTTGCATGAGAATAAGAGGAACACCGATTGTGGAGCAAGACCAGGTGAGCCATCAAATGCCATGATAATATAGCATGCAGTAATGTTACTAAATGATATAACAATATTATACAACTGTAATAAATTACGTGTGTGATATTTATATTTGTGCTTTGTTTTTATTGTCTTTCCTCGGGAGAACAATCTCAAATAGATGAAGACCTGGTTAGCATGGTGATTGAGGACTCCCAGCCATTTAGCATTGTGGAGGACAAAGGATTTAAAAGATCTGTTAAATCAGTAAATCCTGGCTATGTTCTCCCCACTAAAAAGGTCATAAAAGCAGTGAAACTTTAGTTTTTACAGAATAAAATGTGAACAGGCAGGACTGAGGCTCAAAGCCTCAGTGTGTAGCTGTCCATACCTCAACGTTACAAAAGCACAACCACTGTCCAAACCCCAACCACACCTCACAGTAAATGATCATTTCCATTTTAAGCATTTCCAAATAATCATTTTTCATACTGCCAGTATAAATATACACAGTATACTGCCATCACTACAATATACATGTTTTACACACTTCTTTTGTTGTTGACAATTACAGGTTGTGTAGAAAATGCCACACTCTTTAAATTCATGCCAACTAATATTTTTATGTCCAGTAGATATCCTACTAGAGCAAATGAAGCTTCAAGAAGCTTTGCGTTAGGGTGAACCAATTGGATGAAACGCTTCAGTGCTTCATGAAGCTTCATCTGCCCATCACTAGGGCCAGGTTGCTGTCATCTGGTAGTTAAATACTGGAGGTGATCAGCCAATTATCCAATCCAAGGACAGGAAGAGACTCCACCCAACTACTCAGCAGGCACGCCCAGGTCCACTTCCTGAGAGAAAAGGGGAAAAAAACCCACAGCCATCCGGAGGAGTCGCACAATAACAAACACTGACAACATTGGATCATAAAATGTCTTTCTGGCTGCTGTTACAACCAAATTTCCCCTTGTGGGACAATTAAAGAATTATTCTATTCTTCTATTCAATTCTTAATGCATGCTCAATCATCCAGGTAAGTAACTCCCAAAAGGTTGATTCTGTTCAGCCCACTGAATGAACTGTGAGGTAAAGACCATCTCAAATTGAGGAGGGGGGCTAACGATGCGTCTTTCACCATTGCAGCCATTCCACAACTCTGTGAATGGTACTCATGGCCATTCATCATGGACTCTGATCAATGATTAGCAGTCTTTGATCAGTGATCATGACAATTTCAATAATAATGATCAAGGAAGTGACCTCACAGTCCATTTTTCTTTCAGTGGGTTGGTTTAAGTTATTGTGCAAATGTACTGCTTATAAGGTTGTAGAAACCTGCAGTCAGTTGAGACTGAAGAAGCCACTTGGATGAGTAATGAAATGTTTCTCCCATTGAAAACACTATGTCCAGATGAACAGAATCAACCTTTTGGGAGTTTAGCTGATGCTACACCCTGGTAAACAGGTCCCTGTCCCAACTATTTTAAGATGTGTACCAAGCATCAGATTTGAAGCTCATTTAGTGAATGAATGTGTAACATTTCTCAGTTTAAACATTTGTCATATTACTCATGTTCTGTTGTGAATAAAAACATTGGCTCATTTGATTTGATGGTCATGTTTATAGAAGGCCCCAACTGTTCTTGAATTCAGGTTGTAATATTTATTTGAGAAAGAGTTTAAACCAACAAGACTGGCAGAAAAATTATATATTTTGAGTCAATGTCATTCAATATATTTAAGCCAATTGAATGCGTGTTTATATGGGGGTGTGAACATTTTGATGCCACTGTATGTGATGACATCACCGATGACATCGTCTACACTAATGAACACCTGTCAGCTGAAATGGAACAAAATGTTTCAAACTGATTCATAATCATAATGTATAGAAAACTTTTTATAAATATCACCTTCAAATTATTTACATAATTTTACTCTGAAGGGAAAAAAACAAAAAACAAAACTGAAAGAGAAACATCCAGAAGCCTGAGTCTCACTTTCGGGTTTCAAATAAGCACATCATTTCACCAGTAATACCAATTGGGCCCCAATACAGGCTGGTCCAACAAATGACAATGTGAAGGGAACAGGAGGAGAGGTGGATGTAGGTGGAGGTGTGGTGGTGTTTTCCCCTAAAATAAAGCAAACACAGTCATTAAGTTGTCGTCACATTGTGAATGTTGAAAGCTGCAGAAACACAGACAGGTGAGTGTGTCACCTGTGACAGTGATCCAGCTGGATGGAGACTCTCCATGACCGCTGATGTCACACTTGTAGAGGCCTTCATCAGACCTGGAAACATGCTGGATGGTCATGTGACCTGTAGGCTGCTTCCTGATGAGGGAGCCATCTTTATAGAAAGCAGCTGGGAGGTTGGAGGGAGTGGTCTTTGTTTTACAGAGCAGAGTGACGTCATCTCCCTCCATCACAGGGAGGACAGGACTCTGCAGGATCACTGATCCACCTCAACACAGAGACAAACTACAGCATTTCATCCATTTACACACAGCTTCATCAACACTAACTCCACACACTCAGCTTACCAGTGACTGTCAGGTTAACCATGTTACTGATGGGACCCTCTCTGGACTCACACCAGTAAACTCCACTGTCAGACACAGCCATGTAGCTGATCTTACAGGAGGAAACAGCAGATGTTCCCCAACCAACTCCACACTGAGTCCTCTGTTGTTTGCTTGTGTTTCTCCTCAGAGTCCATCCAGCAGAGCTGTCGTCCTCCTCACAGCTCAGAGACACAAAGTCTTCTTTAAAGAACTGAGAACTGCTGGGACTCACAGTCAGACGAGCTGTGAGGGTTAAAATTAAAAACTGATGGGGGTTACAGAACACTTTTCAGTGGCCTGTTCTAGAAAGTGATGTCAGTCAAATAAGTGAGTTCCTATGCTCATTGCTATTAATTGGTGGAACTGCCTGAAACTATAAATGCAATCAATTGGTTTTCCCTTTCACTCATTAAGTCCAAAAGTATAAATCCTAATGGGAAACAATATTAAGCATTTAAAGAACGTTTACAGACAGAGATGTTGTTACTAACCTTGGTTTGTTGTGCAGTACAGCAGTGAGATCAGAACTAAAAACAAGTTGTTGAACCAAGCGATCAGTATTACATTACAAAAGAAACAAGCAGATTAATCATAGTTAATTATGCCTGCACTCTTTTTAAACTGTGCCTGTATAAAAGTGATGTTTGATATTATTATTATTTTATTGCTATACAGATAATGTTTCATTTGTATATATTTCTTTTTACTTTTTTTATATTGTAGAGTTTTTCTATGTATTGTGTAAAAGGCAGCAAAGGTGAAGGTAAATGTCCGTCCACTGTAAAGTTCTGTAGTTTATAAAAAGTTTAACTTGACATTTTTAACACACTGTGTGCACTGGTTAGGTTGTTCAAAGTTCCTCTTCAGACCTGCAGTACAGTTTTAACTTTGTATTTTGTTGTGATGTGCGCACTGTGCCGCTGCTATGGAGCGTGTGTCAAGAAATCGAGGAAGTCTTTTACGAAGCGCGTATTGAGTGTTGGTGTGATTTATGAACATGAAGTTCAATTGATTCCCACAAAATTATCACGTTAGTGTTCATGTTGGACTTTCATTGAATTGAAAGGGGAATGGTTTCCCCCCGTATGACAGCACTTTGACTTAATCTCTTTCAGTAACGTATTACACATAATATCCCTGTAAATAATGAAATGTGTTACCTATAATAACATTCAAGTCGGATTTTTGTGCTTGTTTTTAAAAGAAATGTTTTTATTGTCTTTCATTCCAAGGTGAAGTCTTTGTTTTGTGCAATGCAAAATCACTGCAATACTTTCAACATAACATAACTTTTAACATTAACTGAAAAAAATATAGAATTAAATTAAATCAATGAATGAATCACAAAAAAAGTCAGATTAAGATGATTAGTTGATATGACAATAGATAGTTGAAATTACAATAAACATTTTGACCAGCAGAGGTGTTTGTGTGCATTTGAAGCTTCGAGAAATGAAGCTTTTTCTGAACCAATTGAATGAAGCACTTCAGTATTTCATCAGGCTCCATCTGGCCTCACTAGTAATTTGTAATTCGGTTCAACTTCTTTTTCATGACATTTTTTTTCACATCTGTCATTAGTTAGTAGCCAAAAAGAATGTAAAACTAAAGTTTTCTAAACACAGAGGTTGTTTACTTACAGGGCAGATATTGCAGAGATGTTTCCTTCATCGTCCCTCTCAGTGATGTGACCTTTTTTTTTAATTTACAGTGCGAGGAGACAAGATACGCAATTCCCACCCTCTTACTCTGATACAGTTGGAGGGTGGAGTTTTTGTTTCTTTAATCATTAAACAAAACATTGAAAATAAATGATGAAATTAAACTTTCTTACTTGAAAAATAAGAAATAAATCCCTCATAGTTGTTTGTGCAAGCACCTTTTGAAATTAAATCATATCTATAGTGGCCTTGCGCAAAGGAGTGTGAAACTACAACATTTGTCTTTCTTTGGGACATTTCGAAGAAATACAAAAATATGAATTTTCTCAGACCTCAGTTTTAGTAACACTGGGTCAAAATGAAGTATGCGTCTGTTTATTTTGGTGAACAAATAAACAGAACCACGACACTTTGTCTATCAAACAACCATAAAAAAAGAAAAACATCAGCAACAAGTTTCCCAAAGAAACTCCCAGTCCTCTAATAGCACGAGGTGATGCCTATTTGCTAATAGTTCAACACATTTAAAGTAAAACACACTACTGAAGCATGCACATTATTACACACCTTCCACAGTAGTCCACTGAGAGAGACTGAGCAGCTCTTTCTTCCAGCTATTCAACGGCTGAATGATGTGCACTGTCCACTGGCTTGAGTGGAAGCTGATTTAAGGACACGAGAAAAAAGTGTTACAGAAAGTCTCAAGAAACACTACAAACTATAAATGCAAAACTGAGTAGTGCATATGTGTGCATATGACCTGAATGACATAGCAGTGGGTTGTTTCACAGTGTTCCTCAGCGTGAGTGCCTGCAGAGACGTTTTCTGTCTGTTTCATTGTCCGTTGCAGTCTGACCCTGTCTTGCTTCATGGCTGTGCTGAACCAGACAGCGATTGATGTACACTGTGAGGCCTTGATGACTGCACAACTGTACTAATAACTGCCCCACTGAACTGGAACTGAAAGACCTAAATATGGTTTTATAAATATCATTTTCTTAACTTTATATATTATCTTATATCTTAACTTGTGGCCTCAGCAGATTTTGACACATGGACTAATCTACATGACTTACATGATCTAATATTGCAAACATATTATGAAGAGTAAACCTGTCAAAAGTCGGTAAATAGGTTGAGGGGTAGAGTACAACCTGGAAGTGTGTACAGTGTGTCACAGGGATAACACAGAGAGACAGAGAACCACTCACACTCTGGGCCTCTTTGACCTTATGGTTATTTGTCCATAAGTGACATCTTCAACCTTCACTGCTGAGCAGTATACTGCAGCACAATAAAAAAAAAATAAGTCACTGAAGATTGAAAAATTATACCAGTGTTGTTCCCATGTAATATCAAGATGTATGAAAAAAAGAACTGCAAAGTGTCATTAATCATTTCTGTGTATCATTGAGAAAACATTTCTGAGAAGCGTTATAACTGACAGTAGGTTTCAGCTCCTCTTTTTTGTTTTGGAAAAACAACACCAGTTATATTTTTAAACTTATCATCAACAACAGAAAAAGAAAAAAAACACAAGGTATAAAATAGACCCACACTTTTTAAACACTATGTGCTAGGGCTGTGCGATATGACCAAAATCTCATGTCCCGATATTAAGACATCTATCGTCCGATAACGATATAAATTACAAAAATGTAATATTATCTGTAAATTCTGTGAATCTCGGGCAGCTCGACTTGCCTGAAGTGTTTCCAGCTGGGCGTCGCGTAACTGGAGTCGAGTGTTTTAACCGATGTATGAAACGATACATTTTTAGACATAAGTTGTAACGGCCGCCGTTTTCTTTGTGAGTATTTATTACACAGCATGCTGCGGGGAAAAGCCTGTTCTAACGTTTGACTCTAAGGTTTATTTTTTAACACCTGACGGCTCTTTTTTGCTTCTCATCCGTAAATACTCAGCATCTTTCACGTGATTCAGTTTATTTTGAAAAGTCTCAACAGGATCTTGAGCTTTATTGTGAAAGGTCTATGTGGAAAATAAACAAGCAGACACGCGATGGTTTTACCGTCGTTGTTGCTAACAACAACGCATAAAAACAAGCGCTTGTCCGTCCGTAGTGTGGTTATATTAAATATAAGAGAAAGAGAGAACTTTAAGAAATTAATATAGCCACTACAGTGACCATCAACATGATGAGAAAATATTGCCGCAAACAGTTTATTTTGCGACACCACGAAACAAACGATAGCGTAAAATGAAACGATAGACGTTTTTATATCGTCATCCGATATATATCGTTATATCGAACAACCCTACTATGTGCCCTCAGCTCAGTGGAAACAAAAGGGAGAACTAGCTGTTGTGGTTTTATGCAGAGTTTAAACCATACAACAAAGTTAAAGCCGTTAAAGAACAGTTTGAGATGCTGAAAACACACATTTGTCATTTATTCCTTTAAAGCTACGTCCAATCTGATTTTCATGCAGTGTTTTCATCTTTTTTTCATCTTTTTTTAAAGTAAAATAAAGGATTTCATTTTGAAAAAATATTGACCACACACACACACACACACACAATCGCATACGTGGACATTCAGATACCACTTCGTCTGCACTAGAAAGTGTCTGAACATTAATGTAGATCTGCTGAAAGACTCCACAGACAGGAACACAAAGTTTTTATTGTTGTCTGTGCTTTACAAAGTTTTAAATTATATTTTCCCCTCTCTATCTGAGAACACCTTCTGTATATCCCCTGCTAAATGTTTAAACCATGCTTTACACAGCATTATTGCCTGTTTTTGAAGGTACATAATTCTTGCAGTGCATCTTTGTATGTGTTACTCCACAACTCTACACAGTAATTTAAATATGGCAATATAAAAGAACAATAAAGTATATCAAGTTATTCATGATTCAACAGATGTTTGCTTTACTTTGGGCTGAAATGATTTTTTGATAGTTCTGATAGTAGCACATGTTATTTGAAGTTTCTAGCTGATTTGTCATCTAATATCACATTCATATCTATATCTGTTCTAGAATTTCCAAATATCATAATTTTGGTTTTCCTTAAATTTAGTGATAATTTTTTTTTTTATCAAACCGTCTTTTTAATTCAGTCATTTCTTCTTATGATGACCTGCAAACTTTTAAGGTGTCTTTGAATTCGAGGCTTGTACATGTTTCTGCAGAATTAAACACAAAAATAAGTCACTGCTGAACAAATGATACCAGTGCTGTTGGCATGCCATACTTCGAAAAGTAATTTAAGAATTGTTTTACATGTTTAAAATATACAAAACTGCATGGAGGACCATTTGAGATGCTGAAAAAATACATTTTATAGTCATTTATTCTTTAAAAATTATATCCAGTCTGAATTTCAAGCAATGTTCTAGTCTTATACTTTTTTTTAAAATAAAAAAGCCAGATAAAGGGTTCCATTTAAAAAAATATTCAACCATCACTGATTACTGACTTAATGTATGGAGTTTGATAAGAGACTAGTCATTACGTATTTTCAACTCATTTTTAAACAGTTTGATTCTAAACAAATCTTTACCTGTATGTAAGACATCCTAATTAGATAACTCTAAACAGTTAAGATAAATGTTTTTTTACACCACTGTGATGGTTCTGTGTTCTAATGTTTAAATTGAATGTCAGAATTATGCTGCTATTTCTGGCATTCTTTTGTGAAAACAGAGAAATGTAGAGTCAATAAGTGATGTTTTTCCTCGGCTCTACTCTGAGCTCCTTCCTGATGGCTGAACTCTTCACCCTATCTCTAAGAGAGAGGCCAACCAAGACAGCTCTACAACATCTACAAGCTTCAGGAACTCAGGGCGGACCACCCCAGGAGCCCTGCCACCATAACTGCCTCAGTGAACTCACGACCATAGATAACCGAGATGTCCCTTAATCCCCAGACTCTGCTTCCTCCTTGGAAGATGTGCCAGTGGGATTAAGTAGGTCCTCGAAGTATTCCTTCCCCTGCCTGACAATGTTCTCTGTTGAAGTCAGCAGCGCTCCACCTGCACTGCCGCACACTGCAGGCAGAGCACCGCTTTCTCCTCCTGAGTTGCCTGACAGTTTGCCAGAATCTCTTCGAGTCAGTCGAGGCAGTCCAAAAGTCTTTTTCCATGGCCTCTCCGAACTCCTCCCACACCAGAGTTTTGCTTCAGCCGCCATCCAAGCTGCATTCCACTTGACCACAGTCGGTACCTATCAGCTGTGTGTATATATATATGTATATATATATATATATATATACCTCTAATCTGCTCAGTGTGTTCAGCTGGTGATAATTGGCCACACCTAGTCAGGTGTGGATAAAAGCATACCTGAGGCAAGCTTCCAGGGAGCTCACTTGTCTTTGCCTTGGTGGCACCAGCCATTTTAGCCAACCTGGTATTCTATTTTAAGGTAAAACCTCTCCTCACCCATACTCATGTATTCATCTTCTTTTTTTATGTTGCGGCTTTGAGCCAGGTCGTAACAATATGCACACTTAGAAATAACATATAAACAAATGAAAAGTTGCTGAGAGCCTCAAATACACTGCATTATATTAGGCTATTAGTTTTAAACCACATATCATTATATAGCTATATATTACTGTCTATAATGTCCTCAGGTCTGAAGTGCTGAATGGACCAGTTAGAGCCCAGCAGCAGGATTCTGGTACTTGAATTGGTGAACTACTTCAGTGAAGAGTAGACGACATCTGGCTCTGGTTTCAAATCTAAAAAAATATCAAAAGCAGAGTTGAAACAGCATGAAGGGAAAACAAACAGTTCTACACAAATCCAACTCTGTTTGTCATGATTATTCAGTGATGAGTACATAGTAATGAACACTTCAGAGCAGATCACATTTAAATTAACATACAGGTCACTTTGGGGGCTGGATGCTGTGGGCCCATGGGCTGTAATGTATGGTGTGAGTTAATAAAAGAACAGGTTAGCAATATGCTGCACATGAATGACCATGTTCAAATGCTGGCTCCACCCCTGTGCACTAAGATCAATAATCTACAAAAATAAATGGACCTGCTCTTATACAGTATGTTTCCATTCTACTTGAGCACTGAAAGTGCTTCATACTACATGTCCCATTCACACACAAACACAGGCAACAAAAAGAACTTGTAAGAATGCGAACAATAATAGACATTCACACTAGTTTGTTTGACAGTTCTTTGTCCATAAGTGAAACTTTGAGTTTGTAGCAATTAAAAGACAAAAATATGTCACAGCATGTGATGCTGCATGCCTCTTTCATTCTCTGCCAGATACACACACATACTAAAAAGAACTGATGTGAAAAAAAATTGTAAAGTGTTATTTATGATAATACCATCATTTCCCATGTACCATTATGGAAAGATTTCTTACTTTATAACTGGCAGCAAGTTTCAGCATCTCTGTGGTCATCACCTTTTTTTGTTTTGGAAAAACACCACCAGCTATATTTGGTCTTTGTCATTAATCACACTTTGACACACTATGTACTATCACCTCGAGAAATCTCACTGTATAGCTCTTTATAGAAACAAAAAGAGGAAGTAACTGTTGTGGTTTCACATGCAGAGTTGAAAGCGTAGAAAACAGTTAAAACTGTTAAAGGACAGTTTGACATGCTGAAAACACACATTGCTCATTTGTTCCTTTACAATTATGGGCAGCCTGATTTTCATGCAAAGTTCTACTCTTAACTTTTATTTAATCAAAAGTATATTGAAAAGATTGGTTTATAAAAAATAAGTAACATATTGATCATCATTAATGCTGATGCAATGCAGAGGTCTAATATTGTCTTAGCTCTTTGTTTGAGTAGAATAAAAAGTAGAATAGATAAATAAAGATTTCTATTTTCATGTTTTATACAAACACTGACAATTCACTGATTACTGATTTTCATTGAAAAACAGGGAAACAAGATCAAAAACAGGTGAAAACAAAACCTCATCATGACGTCTTTTTAACTGACTTTGAATTTGATTTGTTACAAATACTAGAGCTGTATTTGCGATGCAGGATAATAGTTTAAGTATAAAATGCCATTTTAATACCAAAAGCTTTCATGTAGATTGTAACTGTAACTTTACCCTTTGAAAGCCTGCTCGATGTAACCCTTAAAGCTTTTTCCTGAACTGAGCAGTTTCTGTCTTGCTTTAGGCCTGATTATTGTGCATCACGTTATTGAGAGTGGTCTTTGCCTATGCGGCTACCCTTAAAAAACCCCAGAAACTTTTGCAATGGTAGTCAAACCAGGTTTTCCCAGATGTACACTGGGGTGTTAAAACTGAGGTATTAAACACCATAAATAGAATTTAAATCACAGAAAACCTCCTCCACTAGCACAGAGGACAGAGAAAAATGAGAAACCAACAGATCAACATCATCAGACCAACATCCAGGGCCAGATTTGACAGAATATTCCACACTTTCACCTACCACTCAACTCTGACCCTGAAAAATAAGCTTCAACAACAAACCTGCCCCAGCAAGCACAAAACACCGTGAGAGCAACTAAACTAAAGACTGACCTTTTTAAAATGGACCACTTTGTGAGCGGACAAAGACCTGCAGTATAAACATATGCATGCAAGCACTGTGTGCGAATTGACTTGGAAAGACCGGGTTTGAAATTTGTCACATAATTTGCAAAGGAAAAGACTGGGGGGAATAGAAGATAAAAAACCAAAGCAAAACAGCAGCTGACATTCCCCACATCACAAACATGAACTACGGCAGGATGTGGGATGGCTGCAGAGAGATGGAGGGAGAAGAGAACATGTAAAGACAAATAATGAAGGCTGTTAAGGATTGTCCTGAAAAGCCGGAAACTGTGGCTGACTTGGTGTGGAGGTAGAGAAAGGGATGGGCCCTTAGGATCACAAAAGAAGGGTAACCACACATGATCAACACACACACGCACACACACACAATTACATGGAAGAACTTGCTACATGTAACAGGAGTAATAATCCCAAGTGAGGGTAGCCCAGTAAAAACTAAAAGTCTGTTTTTTTTTTTGTTTTTCTTCTTTCTTCTTTTTTCTTTTCTCTTTCTTTTAGTTATATCTTACTTTATAAGGGAGGCCATTAAGATAATTGTATGCTGCTGGATACTACTTTTGACCTATATTGTGCCTTTCTTCTGTTCTTTGCTCGATGGCTGCTTTGTTTTTTACCACTTATAATTGTACATTTCCTTTTGACTTGTAAAATATGCGATGCATTTGTTACTTTGTACAATTAAAAAAAAAAAAAAAAAATGTAATCAAATCTGGCAGTCATTTAATCTCAAAAAAAATATCTCTAATCCTTAAACCTAACCAAGGAATGTAAAAAAAAAATGGCAGATTAGCTTGTGTTAAAAGAACAAAACACCCTGTGAAGTCGAGGCACACAACAATGTGTCCCTCTGGTAAAGTTTCTGGGCTGCCTTTCCTAATAGCAGCCATCCCTCAAGACTTTGTCCATTAGAATGCATTATAAGGGATTGTGACATTTAGTCTTTTTCATTGAATGTTTTAAATTTTAAATTCAAACCAGTTTGACATACCTGAGGATGTGGATGTTTCTTATTATCAGAGAGAATTTAATAAAAACTATGATGCACAAATGCAGGACATGAAACTCATGAAACTGATGTATTGTCGGAAACACAAACATCACAACATTTGTTCTGAACAAGTAAATTTCTTAACAGAACATGAGGGAAGTGTTTGGAAGTGAATTCATGAAATTTTAAGGTGATAGTTCATTGGGTGTCTATAAAAGTGTACATAAAAATGACAGTTAATAACTGTAAAATGGCAACAGTAAATTACCATTTAATCAAAAATAGTAATTGATTGTAATATGGACATCACATTTCTGTAAATTGGAAAATGGTGATTTGCTTTTATTTTTACACTGCTAATACCTTGAAAATATATTAATGTACTGTAATATGGCACATTGTCTTTGAAAACAACAGGAAAAATCTGTAACATTATTTACAATTAATCACCCTACAATTTACATAATAACTCTGTATGAATGACAATCTTTCGTGCTTTTTTCATTTGAATTTACGATTTACAACTGTATATTAATTACCTAAAACATAGCGTACTTTTAATTTTAACAAAATGTCAAAACATTGTTAGAATTATTGTGAAAATTACAGTGAAATGTTTTTAATATTAACAAGCTCAGGTTGTTTGAGAAAGCAGTATATGTTAACAGTACATACAAACAATTACTAATAATAAAAAAAAAAATATTTATACCTCTTTAAGTTCTAGAGTCTCACCAAGTATAACACAGCGATTTACCATGAAAAAAAATATTTTGTGGTAAATCATGGATTTACAACTGCTTAGTCTGTGTTCAATCTGTTTGAGTGTGATACCACCTGCTGAAATTAAAATGACTTGATCAAAATGAAATACAAAAAAATAATGAAATAATGTTAATAGATTGGTGTAGTTTGCAAGGTCAAGAGCAGTCAACGAATGTATTATAAAAGCTGCAATAATCAGTTTCCTTAAAGTCCATGCACGTTTGGGAGACAATGCACCACATGTCTAAACCGTCACCTCTCTCTCTCTCTCTCTCTACACATATATATATATATATGTATATATATATATATATATATATATGTATATATATATATATATATATATATATATATATATATCTATCTTAGACGAGGAGGGTAGTATGTTGTCAGAAATAGCTGTCTGACTGTGAGGTAGAGCAGAGGTCACCAATACTCCTTGGAAGCGTGTAATCTGACAAACCAACGAAGAAGAAGATAGCGCCACGTCTAACGGTCCAGAACTGACTCCGCTCAGCAAGTGAGCCCCCAGCACCCTGGGCTGAACCAACAGCCCAGACTTGAAAGGTATATCAGCTGTAACCATAGTTCGCTTAGTCAGTTTTCTTGTTGCATTGAAAGCGTTCCTCTGTCACAGGCTTCGCCTTCAGTCCTGTTTAGTTTTCTGGAAAGTTCATGCTAATGCAGCAGGTTGAAGATTTTAGCTAGCTTTACTGTGAAACAAACGCCAGTTTAATTTACCAGGAGCAGCTAAAGACAATGTTCCTTTTTTATTTCTGTGCCAAGTCAGTGAAGTCACTGAGGGGTTATGTATTTCATTGTGACCTGCTTCTGCTATCCTGACCATTGTAGAGGAAATTTTAAAAAATATATAAGTTGGGTCAGTCATATACTCTGAATAAGCTCACTACACTTCTTAAAACTGAAAAAAACATTATCTGATGAGGGTATTTCCAAGCTTTGTGAGGCGGTCAAGGGATCCAGAAGTGTGTAACAGGTACGCAATCAGCTCAGTCTTCATCAGATGTACTGTGTGACATTAGTGATGGTCAGATATTCAAAAGTAGTACTTTTTTTAAACCAAAATCCATTATGTTTCAAACTACTGCTATACCAAGATCCCTTTGACGTTGTCAATTCTTTAAGTTATGGAAATAAATACATAAAACTTTATTTAAAGGAGCCATGTTTTTCATGCTGTAGATAATTTGGGCTCATATTGTACTGGTGGCTTCTGCTTTAGTCGTACACAACATTTCTGTAGTTACTGTTTAATGACACAATCTGTTTTTCAGGGTGGTCCAAATGAGCCAACTGATCCAAATCAGTGTGGTGCAGAATGCATCATAGAGATGTACAACTCTCCTGTTGAACACCTCAAGAGTGAAGGTACACTAGATATAGAAGGAGTAAAGTTTGAGTCAGTTTTCAACTGTTTAAAATATTTTCACATCTGTCAGCAAGGTTTGCCATTTTGATTAGGACACAAGATTTTTATGGCATTTTGTCATATGATGTTGTGCTGTTTCTTAATTTATTTTGTGGAAAAAAACACGAAACAATGGTTCACCTCCATTCTGAATTGGAGCAATAAAAAGCCGTGTGAGATCAGTCCTCAAACAAACTCTCAGGACAGTTAATACAAAACTGGAACTTTTTAAGGCTGTTGCCTCTCATAATTGATGACGTGGTGAAATTGAAGATGGAACAGATGATTTTTACCCCACTGCATCCAGACTGGAAAGGAATCGCGCATGTGCGAAGCCACTGCTGGCATGTGAGGCTCAGTAACAGAGATTTTATTAGAAAACTACAGATATTTTGCGCCGGAAAATATATATTTTTTTCCCAGTGCATCATGATAACTTAATTTCAGTTTGTTTCTTTTCATCAACAAATAAAGGAGGTTACATATAAGCTACTTTTTTATTGCTCAAAACTTGTCTGAACACAGGCAGCACTTGTTAGTCCACTGTGATGTATGTGGCTGTAGAAAACAAATTGCTGTTATTTTTAGGTTGAACAATCCTGATCAAAAGTCTTAGACCATTTGAAAAATGGCAAAAAATCATATTTTGCATGGTTGGATCTTAAACAAGGTTCCAAGTAGAGCTTCAACATGCGACAAGAAGAAATTGGAGTGAGGCAAAACATTTTTTTGAGCAGGCAATTTATTAAAAACAACGCTTAAACTGAAACAGGCTGTTTTACAGCTGATCAAAAGTTTAGGACAACACCTCCAAAAAACATGGGTAAACCCCCAAAACAGAAAGTTCCAAACTTGAACTCAGTAATTAACTGGTCCGCTGTTATTCTTGATCACTTCATGCAAGCGTTTCCATGAGGTGAGTGGGAACATTTTTTTAGGTCTTCCACTTCATGTTTTTGTTCCATAACCCCCAGGTTTATTTAAGATAAGACCACCTCAGCAACGATGGCGCGCTGTGAGCGACCCTACTTATGCAGTTCACCAAGCCGACCATGTTCAAAAAGGAAAGTTTTTTTGCTTTTGCCATCAGAACATCCTGTCAGTCTGACTACCTGACAGAAAATGACAATGAATCCACAGTTTTGCACAGATTTGGCCTTTTAAGGCATGTGGTCCTAAACATTTGATCAGCTGTAAAACAGCCTGCCCCAGTTTAAGTTTGTGAAATGTAAGTTAAATGTTTTGTCTCACTCCCATTTCTGCTTGTTGCATGTTATTGGAACCTTGTTAAGATCCAACCATGCAAAAGATGATTTCTTTTGCCATTTTTCAAGTGGTTTTAAACTTTTGATTGGGACTGTATTTAATAATCGATTCGTTTCTTCTGAATGGATTAAGAATGCTTTATGTCCGCATTGCAATGCATCACAATTGTAAATCATTATACGATTAATTGTGTCAGCTCTATTAGATGTAAGATTGTATATTTGCTTTTGAAATGGGCAGTTTGCTTTATTGTGCTTTGTATTTGCTTTCAGATTGCAAGGAAAGAAGGCGAATCTACACCGAGCATCTGAAGAACAACATGCAAGTCCTCCAGCACATTGAATCCAAAACCTGTTCCAGTCCCTCAGACACCATCAGAGACTGTTTTGAAAGCCCTCTACTATCAATCTGGATAAAAAGAAACTTTGCCAACCACTGCAAGTATCAAGTGTTTTAAATTTTGTTTGACTGTTTATTATGTACTTCTTTGTTTTTGGTTGTATTAAGTTTGATATTATTAGATCAGTGCCTTTTTAGTCATTCATTGGATTATTAAATATTAACTGTGTTTAGGGTAGCACGGTGGCACAGTGGTAAGCACTGTTACTGCACAGCAAGAAGGTCCTGAGTTCAATTCCACCATCAGGCCTGGGTCTTTCTGTGTGGAGTTTGCATGTTCTCCCCGTGTTTACGTGGGTTCCCCTCCGAGTAATCTGGCTTCCTCCCACCGTCCAAAGACATGCAGTTTGTGGAGATAGGTAAATTGATTAATCCAAATTGCACAAAGGTGTAAATGTGAGTGCGAATGGTTGTCTGTCCCTGTGTGTTAGCCCTGTGACAGACTGGCAACTTGGTGTACCCCGCCTCTCGCCCTATGACAGCTGGGATAGGCTCCAGCGCCGCGACCCTGAAAAGGGTTAAGTGGAAGCGAATGGATGGATGGATATTAACTGTTTAATTTAATCACTGTCTCTACTGGTTTTTATTAATTTTTCTAGCAAGTTATGACAAAAAGTCAAAGAATGTAAGTTTTATGCCAGTTAGCCCTATCATGTTTATTACCTCATTTGTTGGACCTTAATTTTTTTAGACGACATTCTGTCTGCAACAGCTGCCAATAATTTTGTGTAAATATGGGGCGATCGTGGCTCAAGAGTTGGGAGTTCGCCTTGTAATCGGAAGGTTGCCGGTTCGAGCCCCGGCTCGGACAGTCTCGGTCGTTGTGTCCTTGGGCAAGACACTTTACCCGTTGCCTACTGGTGGTGGTCAGAGGGCCCGGTGGCGCCAGTGTCCGGCAGCCTCACCTCTGTCAGTGCGCCCAAGGGTGGCTGTGGCTACAACGTAGCTTGCCATCACCAGTGTGTGAATGTATGGGTGAATGACTGGATATGTAAAGCGCTTTGGGGTCCTTAGGGACCAGAAAGGTGCTATAAATATAAATTATTTATAACTTAACTTATTTTTAGTGTTCTTCCTAGATTATGCATTGCATTCTGCACTTAATATTATATGCGCATAATATTATATTTTAGACACTTTTAAATCATTTCCAAGTTTCTTATTGTGATACAAATCTGCAGCTCTGTCGTAGTACATCTGCATTACCAGTAGATGGCAGCAGACTTCCACTGTGGATCAGTCATTTAAAGGTTCACTGAGAGTTTTCAGACTGGGGGTTTGTGCTGATTCAGGAACAGGTGACAAGATAATGATCCAAAGTCCAGTCTGACTCACACATTCATGAGTTTATAGTTTATCAAACACCAAAACACCTCAACTCTATTTTCATGGTAAAGTGAGACACTGAAGACAGACAGCAGTCAACCACTGATCATGTGGTGACAGCCCCAGATTTACTGTGATCAAATCTGGCTTCAGCACCACTGCAGTGTAATGAAAAACACAAGTCCAAACCTAAAATCAATTTTCAAATTACTTTTTTGTTTCTGAATCCTAGTAAAAACAAAATCCAGATTTTGAGCTTACATTCAGATAAAACTAAATTGGCAAAACCTCACATTTCGTTGCTTTAAAATTATAACAATAAATTACTGAATATCAAAAAAGCTGCCATGTCGGTTAGAGCTGTTTGTTTCTGGGTGATGACCTTTACTGAAGCTTTTTGTTGCACTTCATGCTGATTAATGTTTCTGTTGCTGTGGTTTTACTTGTGTGTATTCTTTGTCGTCTGCTTTGAAATTATGTTTCTATTTAACCACAACCAAACTAGAACAAGTCAAATTTTTCTTCTCTCACCTTTGTGAAACCACAGAACCACACATGGAAAAACAACAAGTGAGACCAGAAACCAGGTCTTTACATCCACCATAAATCAATCAAACACTCAGTCGATAAATAAGAGTGAAGTTAGTTATGGTGAAGTAAATGTGTTCCAGTTTGATGGCCTGGACATCAGTGGTTGGACTGGTGGATTACTTCAATGAAGATGACCTCTGGCTCTGATGGAAACTCTGAACACACACTGCTCTATGCGCTAAATCACCAGGTTAACTATCGTATGCCTTTTTTGCAGTGTTGTGCTCTGCTACAATTACAGCTACAATTTTTATTTTAATCACCATTTCCTCATCATCCAATAATTTCTGACTGGATTAGGCGACAAAAGGGATCTTTGTCAAAACGAAGTCACATGAAGTGTGATTTTTATTTAAGCGGCACAGAGCCTGGAGCAGAAAGCCCTGTTGAACAGAAAATGTGATCATCCCTATGTGATGCATGTTCTTTCCAAATTGGGTTTTAGGCTTCGTTTGTTGAGCCAAGTAAAGACAGCCTGGCTGTGCTTAACTTCCTTTAGAATAGAATAGAATAAACCTTTATTATCCCATGGATGAGAAATTTGGGTTTTACACAGCTCTTATAGCAAGAGGAATATGAAATTTAGAAGGAAGAGACAAAGTGGTCCTGTTCAGTAAGCAACTGAAGTTCGTATATACAGGTAACAATGTACAGAAAAATCTATAGAAAAATCATACAGAGAAATGTATAAAATGTGCAGCGCTATGTATAATTTTTTATTTAACCTTTATTTAACCAGGAAAAGTCCCATTGAGATTAAAAACCTCTTTTTCAAGGGAGTCCTGGCCAAGAGGCGACAACACGTTGAAATTACAAAGTTACATACATATTATAAATAACAATTACATTTTAAAAACAATTTTCTCTGGCTCTCTCAATCTAGACTTAAAAGCATTTAATGAAATAAGATCTGCTATCTTCCAATCTTTTTGCATCGTGTTCCATGTGAAAGGGGCAGCATAAGTAAAAGCCCTCTTTCCCAGTTCAGTTCTGGCAAATGGAACATTGAGCAAAAAAAGATCGCTTGAACGCAGACTGTAAGAAACAGTACTTCTCCGTGTGAGCAGGTCGCAAATGTAGGTGGGCATTTGTCCAAGCAGGGCCTTATAAATAAAGATGCACCAGTGAGCAAACCTCCTGGAGGACAACGAAGGCCATCCCACTCGAGCGTACAGATCACAACAATGGGTCAAGGCCCTACAGTTTGTAATAAACCGTAAGGAAGCATGATATACTGAGTCAATCTTATGAAGACACTGGGCAGAAGCATTCATTTACAGCAGATCACCATAATCTAAAACAGATAAAAATGTAGCATTTACAAGACGCTTTTTTGTCTCAAAAGAAAAACAAAATTTGTTTCGAAAGAAAAATCCCAATTTTAATTTGAGTTTTTTCACAAGATTGTCTATGTGAGGTTTAAAGGTCAGAGAATCATCAATTAGAAAGCCAAGATATTTATACGTATGCACCACTTCTATGAGGTTTCCCTCAAGAGTGGACACCAAAGGGACAGTTTGAGGAAATCTCTTCATGTTTGAAAACAACATTAGCTTTGTCTTTTCAGCATTGAGAACCAATTTCAGCCCCAGAAGTGTGTGCTGAACCACGTCAAAAGCTTTCTGCAAGAATTCTATTGCTTTTTCAAGGTTTGAGCCAAAGGAATATATAACTGTGTCATCAGCATAGAAATGCATACTAGCATTGGACACATTTTGTCCCAAATCATTTATATACATGATGAACAGCAGAGGTCCTAAAATTGAGCCCTGTGGCACCCCAGTGTGAATATTCAGAGGTTCTGAGCACAGATTTTCACATTTAATGCATTGAGTCCTGTCACTCAAATAATTAGTAAACCAGGAGACAACATGTCTAGACAGCCCCAGAGAAAGAAGCCTATGTTTTAAAATGGCGTGATCCACAGTGTCGAAGGCTTTTGACAGGTCAATAAAGAGAGAAGCACAGTGCTGTTTTTTATCAAGAGCAACAAGTATGTCATTTATCAATTTTGTGGCAGCCGTGACAGCACTATGCTGTTTTCTAAACCCAGATTGTAGTTTTGAAAGAACTTCGTTAGAGTACAAGAACTCTTTTAATTGCTCACTGACGAGAGACTCAAGGACTTTTGCCAAAACACACAAGTTTGATATTGGCCTGTAGTTAGTCAAAATGGCCGGGTCGCCTCCTTTTAATATTGGCGTAACAAAAGCAGACTTCCAAACAAGTGGAATTTCTTTATTTTGGATTGAAAGATTAAAAAGGATCGTAAGAGGTTGTGCAATGTAATCAGCTGCTATTTTCAGAAAATAGGGCTCTATTAAGTCTGGCCCTGGGGGTTTCCTGTGATCTAAGGCTTTAAGAGCTTTATGCACTTCCTGGACAGAAAAAGGAGAAAAATCAAAAAGCTCCCCAGAATATGTTTGGGGTTCTGTGCAGGGAATCAAGGGGGCTGCTCCAACAGAGTTAAATAAAAAACCAGTATCTACGAAGTGCTTGTTAAAGCGGTTTAAGACCTCAGTTCTGTCATAAACTGGGACAGAATCTTTTAGAATGAATTTTGGAAGAGCCTGTGATGTTTTATTTATAGATAAGGACTTAATTACTTTCCAAAATTTCCAAAAGATGTACAGTGAATAAACAAGCTGGTGAGTAAGATGACCAAAATAATGTTAAACTGTGTTACAGAGTCTGACAGCTGCTGGTAAGAATGACCTGCGGTAGCGCTCCTTCCTACACTGTGGGTGTAAAAGTCTCCTGCTGATCAAGCTGCTCAGTGCTCGTACAGTCTCATGCAGGGGGTGGGAGGTGTTGTCCATGATGGATGTTAGCTTAGACAACATCCTCTCCTCCCCAACCTGCTTGATGGTCTTCAGCGGACAGTCCAGGACAGAGCTGGCCCTCCTGACCAGTTTGTTGAGTTTCCCCCTGTCCCTCTCTGCCATTCCACCACTCCAGCAGACCACAGCATAGGAAATAGCAGACGCCACCACAGTGTCGTAGAACGTTCTTAGGGAAGTCCTGTTCACCCCAAAGGATCTCAGCCGCCGTAGCAGGTGGAGGCAAGTTAGACCCTTTTTATAGAGTGCATTTGTGTTTGTGGACCAGTCCAGTTTGTTATTGAGGTGAATACCCAGGAATTTGTACTCCTCCACCGTTTCAATGTCCAAACTCTGGATGTTCACTGGTGTAATAGAGAGTGGCTTCTTGCTGAAGTCACCAGCTCCTTACGCTAGCTGACATTGATGCGAAGACGGTTCTGTTCGCACGCAGCCGATGAAGTCATTGATGACCCCACCTGTATTCCAGTTTGTTTCCCTCGCACACCCCACCTACAATAGCGGTGTCATCTGAGAACTTCTGGAGATGGCAAGAGTCTGTGTTATAACTGAAGTCTGCAGTGTACAGGGTGAAGAGGAAAAAGGGGCGAGTACTGTTCCTTGTGGGGTCCCGTGCTCTCCAGACTGAGACTGAAGTTAAAGATGTATGTGATAACCTTACAGAGTTGGTCTGCACAGTCCTTAAATAGTCTGGAACTGATTCCATCCAGACCAGTGGGCTTCCTAGTTTTCATCTTCCTTAGCTAACATCACACCTGGTAAGTTGTCATGGAGAGGCTGCAATGTAGGGTGTGGGCGGGTGGCTCTTGATGACTGGCATACAGGGAAGAGGAAGTAGAGTCGCTGAAGGAGAAAGGAGGCAGGTGAGGTGCATCTGATGTCCCTATGGGGGATTGCAGAGAGGTGTGAAGAGCTCTGGTGGATGGGAAGGGCTTCTGAATCAAACCTGTTAAAAAACTGGTTTAGTTTATTAACCCAAACCTGCTCTCCAGACTCTGAACCCCCTCTTCTTACTGGGCTTTGTCCAGTGTTCACTCCTCCCCACACAGCTCTGGTGTTGCTCTGCTGGAGCTGCTCCTCCAGCTTCCTCCTGTAATTGTCTTCCCCCTCCTTATCGCTCTCCTTAGCTACTTCTGGACACTCCTCATTTCCTCTCTGTTTCCAGATCTGAAAGCCCTCCTTTTCTGCTCCAGTAGGGTCCTCAGATCTGGAGTGAGCCATGGCAGACTGTTGTATAGCCCTGAGATTATGATATTCCTGGATTATGTAGATTCAGGCTGGGAATGCCACTGACCTCTGAGACGTCCATGCTCGAATAGATGCTGATCAGCAGTTTCCAATGCAAGGCATCTTCATGTTACCCTTAAAATATCTTACTATTCGTCACTTATTGAAGAAAATAGGAACAACCCTAGGTTTCTCTTCAGCACTGTAGCCAGGCTGACAAAAAGTCAGAGCTCTGTCGAGCCAACCATCCCTTTAACGTTAACTAGTAATGACTTCATGAACTTCTTCACAAATAAAATTTTAATCATGAGGAGTCCAGGCTGGACTACTGTAATTCATTATTATCACGATGTCCTAAAAACTCCCTGAAAAGCCTTCAGTTAATCCAAAATGCTGCAGCAAGAGTCCTGACAGGGACTAGAAAGAGAGAGCAGATTTCTCCTGTTTTGGCTTCCCTTCATTGGCTTCCTGTTAAATCCAGAATTGAATTCAAAATCCTGCTCCTCACATACAAGGTCTTAAATAATCAGGCTCCATCTTATCTTAATGACCTTGTAGTGCCATATCACCCTATTAGAGCACTTCGCTCTCGCTCTGCAGGCCTACTTGTTGTTCCTAGAGTATTTAAAAGTAGAATGGGAGGGAGAGCCTTCAGTTTTCAGGCCCCTCTTCTGTGGAACCAGCTTCCAGTTTGGATTCGGGAGACAGACACTATCTCTACTTTCAAGATTAGGCTTAAAACTTTCCTTTTTGCTAAAGCATATAGTTAGGGCTGGACCAGGTGACCCTGAATCCTCCCTTAGTTATGCTGCAATAGACGTAGGCTGCCGGAGATTCCCATGATGCATTGAGTTTTTCCTTTCCAGTCACCTTTCTCACTCACTATGTGTTAATAAACCTCTCTGCATTGAATCATATCTGTTATTAACCTCTGTCTCTTTTCCACAGCATGTATATTATTCTGTCTTCTTTCACTCACCCCAACCGGTCGCAGCAGATGGGACGAAATGGATTCTGGGATATTGCATTTTGTCATTTCGAGCTGATTAGAGACCAAAACAGCCAATCAGATTTTTTTGCATCCAAGTCTGTGATTGGCTGGTTTTGTGGCACAAATATAACAGTGTACAGAAAGAGTTGAGCGCGCACAGGCAGAAATGTTGAGAGCGCGAGCAACACATTGCGAGCGAGCGCAAGTGCAAAAACTGAGCGAGAGGGGCTGCTAGTGTGTGTGTGTGTGTGTGTGTGTGTGTGTGTGTGTGTGTGTGTGTGTGTGTGTGTGTGTGTGTGTGTGTGGATAATAACAAACACTGAAATACATTTTTTGCACGCAGCAATGAATTTTGTTCACTCAAATTTAGCTTTTCTTCGCTCAAAATAAATTACTCCTCAAAATGCAACACTTGGACCTGCAAATTGTTTTTACGTGCGCTCAGAATAGTGGCACAAAAATAACGCCATACTTCTCCCTCTTCCTGATCTTTCCACGCCAGAAACCGGGGTCCATTCACCAAAATCCATATCATCATACTCATCCACCTGAGACGCCATTTCAGCCAATCACATACCAGTTTATGCCAACCGCCAAAGTCCGTGAACCAAATCCGTAGCCAAAGTCAAAAAATAATTCACTGAAACTTTATGGTGTGTCTGTCGTCAAATTTCCCGCCATCCTTCTCCTTCGACTGCGTCCAAATCCCAGTCTCAACGAAGATTTTCTAAAACGATGATGCATTTTAGTCATGTGATGCAGTCATGTGACCAATAAAACTAAGATAGCGGAGTGCATTATACAGTAGTTGTTTTGTTTGCTCTATTATGTGTTCACCGCATCTAAAAAAAACATAAAAAAGGATGCTAATAGTTATTATTGTGTATTATTATCAGGTGATTTGTATGTTTATTTAGTAAGTAATGGAATCAAAATGCTTAGATTAGCATTTATTGTACAGTTTTATTTATATACTGTATTAGATTGTTGCTGTGCACTGAAAGCAGCAGTATGATAATCAGATTGTTGTCTAAAATTGATTTGATGAAATATTTTTTTCTCCTCAGTACTTTCATTTTTTTCATTTCATTTATTTGTTCATTTCAGGCACAACAAAATACATATGTTGAACATAAAGTGCACAAAACAAAAAAAAAAACAAACAAAAATTACCTGAAAAGGAGTGGGATGAAGAAAACTTATTAAATCCCACCCCTATACTCACTCATCAACAAAAACAATAAGCTTCCCACAGCTACGCCCATCGTTGCAAAGCATCATACATATACATACGTACATATATATCTACACACACATGGACATATATGTACATACATACACGCACACTTTTTTTTTTTTTTTTTGAATATATACCAGCAATGGTAAGAGAAAAGACATTACAGAGCACACTAACACCATTATTGAGTATACTGTGACCAGACCAACTGTTTGTAGAGGAATTTAAATCTATGAATATTTTTGCATTGTTTCAGTTGTAAACTCAGACTGTTCCAGATTTTCACACCACATACAGACACACAAAAACCTTTACGGGTTGTTCGAATTCTGGGTAATTTGAATTTTCCGAAGCCTCTCACATTATAACCTCTTTCTCGAATTTCAAATATAGTTTGTAAATTTGCAGGTAGAAGTTTATTAAAAGCTTTGTATAAGATTATGGTTGTATTGTAATTAACCAGATCCTGGAATTTAAGTAACTTTGCCTGAAGAAAGAGTTTGTGAGTATGATCTAGATAACCAGCCTTGTGAATAATACGCAGTGCTCGTTTCTGTACTGTAACTAATGGATTAGTTGTATTTTTATATGTGTTTCCCCACACTTCCACACAATATGTGAAATATGGAAGAACCAGAGTACAGTACAGAGTACGAAGTGCATCTTTATCAAGGTATGGTTTCACTTTGTTCAAAACTGCGAGGCTTCTGGAAATTTTGGTTTTTATATGTCTGACGTGGGGTTTCCATGAAATTTTGTTATCAATTATGACTCCCAAAAATTTGTTTTCACTCACATTATCAATTGGTACACCTTCAATGATGATTGGTAATTCTATATTATATTTTAAATTACCAAAAAACATTGCTTTAGTTTTACTTATATTTAATGATAATTTATTTATATCCATCCATTTTTTTATTAATTTTAGCTCCCTGTTTACGGTCATTACAAGATCAGTATAACCATCGCTGCTGAAAAATATGTTGGTGTCATCTGCGAACAGTATGAGTTTAAGTACTTGAGAAACATCAAAAATATCATTTATGTACACATTGAAAAGTTTTGGTCCCAACACTGACCCTTGGGGAACACCACATGTAATACCAAGTTTCTCTGAATGGTAATGCCCTATGCTAACATATTGTTCCCGACCCGTTAGGTAACTTTTTAACCAGTTACCAGCTTTCCCTCGAATACCATATCTTTCCAATTTATCCAATAAAATTGAGTGATTGATTGTGTCAAAGGCCTTTTTGAGATCAACAAAAATACCAACTGCATATTTGTTTTTATCCAGTGCATTAGTAATTTCTTCTACTGCCTCAATTATCGCCATTGAAGTGGTTCTTTGCGTTCTGAAACCATACTGACCAACATTTATTATTTGATGTTTTTCAAGGAATTTTTCTAATCTTGAATTGAAAAGTTTTTCTAAAATTTTTGAGAATTGAGGCAGTAGAGAAATAGGCCTATAATTGGTAAAACTGTGTTTGTCATTACTTTTGTATAGTGGTATTACTTTCGCAATTTTCATTTTTTTTGGAAAACAACCGGACTGAAATGATAAATTACAGACATATGTTAAGGGACTAGCAATATTCAGAATAACCTGTTTAACTACAGACATATTTATGTCATGATAATCCATTGAAGACTTACTTTTACATTTTAATGTGATATTTATTACTTCTTGCTCATTTGTAGCAGAGAGAAACAGTGAAAAGGGATTTGATTTTATATTACTGATATTTTCATTTTTTTGACACGGGATGTCCGCTGCTAGTTCAGGGCCAACATTTATAAAAAATTTGTTGAACTCATCAACAATGTTATTCATGTTGTGATTTTCACCATTTGCATCAATGAAATATTCAGGATATGACTTTCCAGAAGATCCTTGTTTGATTAAGTTATTTAACACATCCCAAGTTCCTTTAATATTGTTTTTATTTTCATATAATCTTCTTCTATAATAAAGTTGTTTACTCGTTCTTATAATATCAGTCAATTTATTTCTATATGCTTTATATCTTTGTTCCACTTCTTTTGTTTTTACTTTGATGAACTGTTTATACAGATTGTTTTTCTTTTTGCAAGCATTGATAATTCCTTTTGTGAGCCAAGGACTTTTTATCTTTTTTTTCTTTGTCCTGTGTTCGTTTACAGGACAATGTTTATTGTACAACATAGTAAAAACATTTAGGAAATTGTCATAAGCCTTGTCCACATCTGACTCTTCATACACCGAACTCCAATCTTGTTGTGCTAAATCGAAATTGAAGGCATGAATTGCTTCTTCATTTATTGTTCGCTTTGCTATTGTAATCTTAGTATCTATTTTTTTTAAATCACAGTCACACAAAGTAAAAACTGGTAAGTGGTCAGTTATATCACAGACAAGCAGGCCACTATTAATTTGGAAATCCATGACGTTAGTAAAAATGTTGTCAATAATAGTGGCGCTATGTGATGTTATTCTGCTTGGCTTTGTTATTGTTGGATATAGTGATAAGCTGTACATCGTGTCAGTGAAGTCATCAATGGCTTTTAACCTTGTTGGGTTTAGCAAGTCAATATTAAAATCACCACAGATGAATAGTAATTTTTGGTTCACCGAAGCAAACATTTTTTCTATCCATTCATTAAAAGTGTCAATACTTGAACTGGGTGTCCGATATATGCAACTTATTATAACATTTCTCTTTTTTTCATTCATGATCTCAATAGTCAAACATTCCAAAATTCCATCAATAGCCATAGACATAGTTGTTACAACATTATATTTTATAGAGTTATGAACATATATAGCAACCCCGCCACCCGCCTTATTTAATCTATTCATGTATTTTAAGTCATATCCATTCAAACAGAAATCTATTCCTTTATCGACATTGAACCAAGTTTCAGTGATGGCTATAACACTAAAGGGTCGAGAAAATTGTTGTAAGTAGTCCTTAATGAAATCAAAATTAGAGTACATACTTCTGCTGTTAAAGTGAATTAATGAGAGCTTCCCGTCTAGGTTGATTTTTTTTTCATATTGTTCCTGTGTGAAATAATTACAATTTTTAACAAAAGAAGAGAGAAAATTACTTTCAGAGTCTATTTCTGGGTCTATTATATTATGCTCCTTGTATTCACAATCTAGATCAATAACTTTCTGTTGGAGAATTGATTTCAACGTGTCCATGTCATTTCCTGGTGTAATTAGAGATGTTGGTGTATTTATCATCTTTGATTGTCATTAGAGTTATACATTACCTCGATACATTAGTGTCAGTTGTACTTGTCCAGATCCTCCATGTTCCTCACTATCAGTACTTTTGCCTCTTCTGGTGTCCCGTTTAGCTTAATGAAAATCTTGCAGTTTGTTACCCATGTATGTTGTATTTTACCGTTCTTCTTCAGTTGCCTTGCCTTCCTCGCGATGTCTGCGTTTTTTCGTGTCAGATGCTCATTAATGAAAACGTCCGTGCCTTTCAGTTTGCGTCCTTGTTTCAGCAGTGCGACCTTGTTCTTCCGATTAACGAATCTCATAATGACGGCCGGCGGTCTGTCGCTCCTCCTGGGCAGTGGGTGACATGCTTCTACATGCTCCAGGTCCATCTCTATCCCCTTGCTTTGAAGGAAGGACGCCACCTGTTGCTCCACCGAGCGGGTCTCCTCGTCGCTGGGCTCCCCGACGTTCCCGGCCACCGCGCGCGCGTACGAGCGCGGCTTGATTTTTATACCGCTGATGACCACGTCGTTCGTACGGGTGTACTGCTCCAGCTCATCCACCCGCCGCTCGAGATCCATGATTCGTCTGTCCTTCTCGGCATTTTGGAGGCGTAGCTGTCTTACCTCCTCCAGAAGTCCCAGAAGCAGCTCCTGCTGTGCCCTGACTGCGGCCACGTCTCCGCACAGCGCTCCGAGGGAGGTTTTTATGTCCTCAACCTCCTCTGGTGTTGGGCCTTTCTTAGGTGGCATACTGTCTTTAGTTTTGTCTTAACCAGCCTTTCCAGTCCAGGGGTCCTTTCTTTTTTTTATTTAACTGGCGAGCTAGCAGCTGCTGGTAGCTAATGCTACCGTAAACTTGCTAACTATCTCCCGGTTAGGAAGCGCAGCCCGAAACACTCCGGTCGATAGAACTGGCAGAATGTTGGTTGTCCTCTTCTTAACCAAAGTCCTGTTTGCCGTTTTTAGAAGTTACAAATACAGTGCCCATTGATAAGCAGCGACTGTAGAAAGCTAGCATTTCAATCCAGTGTCACTTCCACAACCGGCCTCCGCCATGACACTCGGACCATGTCCACGATCCTGATATTGACAGTGATCAGTGTGACTGCAGCCATGGCTGGTTTTGTGTCCTTCAGAACTATTAATAAAAGCTGTTTGTTGTATCTTTGATCCTGATGCTTTGTGTTTGGTCTCTCTGGTATCCAGGAACTCAGATTGTCAGTGGTTGTCCTATTAATCCTTTGACTGCTTGGTGTTATTCTATCACACCAGAGAATACACGAGGGAGAGAGAACGAGGATGTTCATCATTCAGGTGAATAGAAAGACGGCACATCCAGGAAGAGCAGGAGATGTGAGAAAGATGTAGATTGTGATGAAGGTGAGCTGACAGACTTTAACAATCAACCACTTTATAACCAATGAAGTTTTAATTTCCTTAAACTAGATGTGGGAGAAACAAACAACACATTTAGGCTAAAATACAAACTAAACGTTTGGAGAAAAAAAAGTGATCTGTTTTTATCAAATGTGATGCCTGCTGTAGGTCTAAAAATGTTCTTCTAGAGACTCTCAAAAGTAAAGAGGCTCTCCAATCTGTGTAAGAGTGTGTAAAAAGACTTCAGTTCCTTAACATCAAATTGCAAATGCTTTGCAACTCTCATCACCTACAGTGCATCAAAATCTTCAGAGAAACTGGAGATGACTGGAGATGTGTAAGGGACAAGGCTGAAGACCTTTACTAGATCCCCGTGGTCTTCGGGCTCTCAGACGACACTCTCAGACGACATACAGTCATCGACATGACTGTATGTCTAACATTACTAAACAGGCCCAGAAATACTTCCAGAAACTTCTACAGGTTAACACAATCTGTAGATGCCAACTTAAGCTCTGTCATGGAAAAAGGAAGCCATATTTAAACATGGTCCAGAAGCGCCATCATGTCCTGTGGGCCATGACTCATTTGAAATATATTTGATATAATATATTTGATAATTTTATATTTAATATTAATATATTTGAAAAATCTGTTTCAAAGTTGGAAAGAGTTCTGTTGTCAGATGAGATCAAATTTGGCATTATTGTGGGTAATCACGGATTACGTCTATTTCAGGGAAGGCGTTGTTTGTATTTGAGCAGGACAACACAAAACCACATACTGCAGCTTTTACAACAGCATGACTTTGTCTGAGAAGACTAGAGCCAGCAGCTGTTTCCATTAGGCCTTCATCACTGTGTTTCCAAAGAAGCTTCATGAAGGGGGGCTGGAGGCAAAGTTGTGCTTCACAGCATAAACCACAATATGTGAAAGTTTGGTCAAGTTAAAGAGAAGGTCTCTGCTTACAAACTGCACATAACATGTTTAGTTATAAAGGACAGTTTCCTGCCTTTAGTCTCATGAGCAGTGTTAGTTTTCTTCTAAGATCCAGGAGTCTGCATGTTGTGTTTTGTGTTTCATAGTTAAACAAATGTTTTACTGTTAAAGGTAACATATGAACAGAAACAAAACACACACAAAAAATCCACCTCACATAAATCATATGTTAACTTCATTTATTTTTATTTTAGTAAACTCCAAAAATTGTAACAGACAGCTGGTGCTTAGAATACAGTTGAATAAATATTAAAAAGAGATGATGTAATCATTTATGTACAGGCTGGAGTCTTCATGATCAACAGACTTGTTCAAACCCTGCTCCTCTCAGTGGAAATGCGCCTTCTGTTTCCTCCTTGTATAAAAAAAAGATTTTTAATGTTAGTTTCAATTCAAAATTCACAATAAAAAAAAAATCCAACACATATGAACACCAGATAAGAAAAAGAAGCGAATGGTTCAGTCTAACATGTGCTCAGGTGAGACATTAAACTTCAATAAAACTATGCAGTTATGAAACGTAACTTTAATCTGAGCCAAACCGATTTGCTCAGTTGTAAATAAAACGTTGATACAAATGTGACCTGAAAGACAGGACCTGAGTGAATTAAGTCCAGTGTTTAATTTCAGCTGAGGTTTTAAATCTGTGTGCCGGTTACTGGATATCAGTCGCTGTATATATAATACTATATACATACAGTATTAAGCAAAAGTCAAGAAACGTCATGTACACACTGTGTGCTCCTCCTATTCAAATACATTGCTCACAAATTCATGCTGATGATTTGATTTGTGCTAAGCAGTTCTTGAGCTGACTGGGTTAATTTTGATATTGCAGTCAGGTTGAATGTAGAGCTGAGATTAACTAGGTAGACACTGCCTACAAAGGAAAAGGCCACCAAACTACATGTTATTTCTCTAGAAAATCCTTTTTTTTTTTTTCAAATCCTCTCCTGTCTGGCAGCTTTTGGAATCAGAATGATCTGAATGCACTCTGGTTTCAAACCCAGTTTGCTTTTGCAAGAGCAGCTAGTCTCTATAGGCTCCCCTTGTTTATTTATTCATTTCTATGTGTTGTTTCAGTTATTACATTATGAATAGTATGACAATGCTTCATCCAGTGTCAGGCCACCGGGACTCTTGGACTCCTTCATCTTTGTTGTGGCCTTCTGGAGGTCATCCTGACTAATTGGAGGGATGCAGTCATCTGAAAGGCTGAGAGACAGAAATCAGACGTTTAGCAAACAGCAAGTGAACTTCTGAACTTTATAAGAGCAGCTCTGCATCACTCAGTTCAATCATAAAAAGTGCCTGCACACTGAGAGTGACAGGTGTGTCAGATTTACAAAAAAGAAAACAGGAAAAGAAATACTTTCAACAAACTGGCAGGTGTGTTGGATTTGTCCAATTAACATGAAAAACTGAATAAATATCATCAGTTCTGAATGTTTATTTTATTAGTAATTGATAATACCTTTTTGTCAAGATATTGACTTTGATCAGTATGTCCATTTTAAAACATGAAACGTCCTGTCACTGTACCCACTCTGACCTGGAAATACCAAACACCTACGTGTCAGAATCCATGATTTCTCGGACACACAGCAGTGCTGCCTCACGACAGATCTCTTTGAGGTCACTTCCTGAGAAACCCTCAGTTTCCCTGGCGATGTGGCTGAGGTTAATCAATGGATCCACCTACAGAGGCAGAATCAATCTATCAATGAATCTAGGTATCATCTGAATTTGTAAACTAAGTTTAGACAATCAATCCTGTTTCTGTTTCTGCCTCCAAGTGAGAAACATTTGATTCGTGCAACTTTTTTACCTTTATTGGATTATGGTGACCTGCTTTTTCTGAATGCACCTGCCCACTACCTACAGAGGTTATGGAAATCATCTACACTATTGTTCTGTTATCCTGCTGCTACATGTCCTTCTCTGTATATTAGCAGACTTTCCCATTGGTTGGTCTTTATCTATAAATCTCTCCTTCAGCTGTTTCCCTTTTATTTATCTGTTTATATGTGTAAAAACCATAGCAATACAGCCTTTGTTCTCTCAATATCATACAATTGACTGTCCCAAAAATCAAAACAGAATTAGGAAAAAAGGCTTTTTTTCTGGAATAATCTGCAGAAGGAACTGAAATTGGCAGAAATGGTTACCTTGAGAAAAAGAACGAGAGAATAACTCTTTTAGTCAGTGTGGTTATTTTTAATGCCACTCTTAATTGATCTGTTATTGTATTTTTTTATGTGATATAGTATTTGTTTCAATTTTTATGTGGTACATGTATTATTGACTTTTGCTGCCATGATGCCAGGTCTCTTTTGGAAATGAGATTTTTACCTGGATAAATAAAGGACTAATATTACATGTTATTCATCTTCTTTTCCTAGCTTCTTTTTCCAGTGTTCTCATCCACTGTTTGTTCCTTACCCCTTTCCTCCATCATACCCTTTTCTAGTCCATTTTCCCTTACATTTCCTGACTCCTTCTCAATTCCCCCTCATTGCCTCTCTTAAAACATTTTTTTCCAGTTCAATTCAGTTTTATTTATACAGCACCAGACAAGACAAAAGACATGCTGTGAAAGAGAGCTAGAGATTAATAACAAATAAGGATTCAATGTAGAGTCTTCTATTAAACCAGGGGTGGGGAACTTCAGGTCTCAAGGGCTGGTGTCCTGCAGGTTTTAGATGTGTCCTTAATCCAATACAGCTGATTCAAATGGCTAAATTACCTCCTCAGCATGTGTTGAAGTTCTCCAGACGCCTGGTAATGAACTAATCATTTGATTCAGGTGTGTTGACCCTGGGTGAGATCTAAAACCTGAGTTCCCCACCCCTGTATTAAACCATAGTGAGTGAGAAGAAGAGAAAGAAACACTCAATGAATCCCCGGCAGCCTACACCTATTGCAGCATAACTAAGGGAGGATTCAGGGTCACCTGATCCAGCCCTAACTATATGCTTTAGCAAAAAGGAAAGTTTTAAGCCTAATCTTGAAAGTAGAGATAGTGTCTGTCTCCCGAATCCAAACTGGAAGCTGGTTCCACAGAAGAGGGGCCTGAAAACTGAAGGCTCTCCCTCCCATTCTAATGATGCTGCCTAAGGGAAGCATGTATAGTGTAAACAGAATTGGTCCTAGCACTGAACCCTGTGGAACACCATAATTGACCTCAGTGTGTGAAGAGGACTCTCCATTTACATGTACAAATTGGTGTCTATTAGATAGATATGATACAAACCACTGCAGTGCAGTACCTGTAATACCTACAGCAGGCTCTAATCGCTCTAATAGGATATTATGGTCGACAGTGTCGACTGAGCACTGAGGTCTAGCAGGACAAGCACAGAGATGAGTCCACTGTCAGAGGCCACAAGAAGATCATTTGTAACCTTCACTAATGCGGTTTCTTTTTCTTCACTCATTTTTATTAAATGGATTTACTGTTTGTGGGCTTTTTGACTTCCTGTGCTAACTACATTAAAAGAGCAGAAGAAGAACCATGTTGCTAAAATAATGTTAGATCATAAGGATTAATATCGCAGTCACAAGACTTTTTCCCTTCTGCTGTGAACTTACCGTCTCATTCTCCAGGATCAGTCTCAGTATCTGCTTGCGTTGTTCAATGTTCTGCAGAAACAAACACACTGTCAGACTATTTTTATCCTCACCACACACCCCCGTCTGACGGTGGTATGCGCCAAAAATTATGTCTCATATGCTGGTGCATGCCGCCTGTCCAGGGCACTTCGGCTGGTCATGCACCACTCTGTTTCTGTAACCTAACACATTGTTTCACGACCACCACCGCAGATGAAGACGTGAGTGTTAGAGCTTTGTCAGTTTTTGCTGCATTTTAATGATGTATCATTAGAGAAACACAAGACTTCTTGGGATGCTTTTCTTTAGGTTTGATGTCTTCACTGCCTTATTCCTTCTAATGTGGTGTTATTATCTGAGTAGTGACACCTCCATTCAGGAGAATACCACAGCATCCTGTGCCTTAACAGCAGGCAAAAATAGAAATGAACGTGTGATGATGTTGCCACGGCACGCAAACCGACCAATGCAGAGGGTATACTGCTGCGTTCAGTATGCTTTTTGTTTGTTTGTTTGTTTGTTTGTTTTTAAAAAACAGTCAGACTTATTTTGAAAAGGACATACAGGCAGCTTGATGTGGATCTTGGTGGGCATCCTCCTCAAGATGGCAGGGTCTATGTCCTCAGGACGATTGGTGGCTCCCATAATGATCACCTGACAAAGTAAACTTTTAATCAGATTTACATACAGACCAAAAATTCGAAGAAACATTTTATTGATCATCTGATCGTTTATGTTCAGGATTCACATATATTGCATAGATTATGGAGAGAAATTGGTCTCAAAAGGGTTGCAAATAAGGGTGGGTTTAAAAAAATCCCAATTCTAATCGATTTTCGGTCAGGGTCTTTCTGTGTGGAGTCAGCTGACATCTGGGATTGGCTCCAAAGCCCCCCGGAACCCTGAAAAGGATAAGCGGAAGCAAATAGACGGATGGATAATTGATTTTAATTTGAATAATCCAATACTGATCCATTAAATCCTAAAATCGATTTTTAAATATAAATGTATTTTGCCAGAATCTCAGCTTAAAGCTCACAAAACAATTTTAACAACCTCCACACTGTTAAAAGAGCAAACGATTAAAGAGCAGGTAAATGAATTCTGTCAAAAGATGTAAACATAAAACAGAGATCATTTACTTGTACATGCCGTTGGCTGCTGAAAACAAACGTTTTATTCTGAAACTGCAAAAAATTGATGCAAATTTAACTGAACTAGGAGCAAAAATAGCTAAAAACTACAGTTTTGATTTATGGCCTATGGAAGCACACACTTGTGAGTCCTCAAACGTTACACAGAAATTCCTGTAAACATTTGTAAATCAATTTATGCTTGCGGATCACACTGTATGCATTTGCAACCCTTTTGAGACAAATTCCTCTCCATAACACATCCACAGGTCAGTGAATATCTCGAGACTCCATATTGAACCTAAGCAAGTCAGACGTGTGCATACCTGGCATTGGTGGTTTGTTTCGAGTCCATCCCACAAACTCATAAACTGAGCCTTCATCATAGCTGTGACTTCATGATCCCTGCTGGATCGACTCCTCAGAAATGAATCTGTTCAAACAGACAGAATAGTCTCATCATCTCAGTTAGGATTCCATTATTTGAAAATTTTTTGCCTCTTTTTTTCTTCTATGGTATTTCTCAAAATGTATACAGACATACACACACACCAAATATTAAAATACATTCACATCTCTCTTTGAACCTTTCCTGCAGACCAAATTCACTGAAAGCAGAATCAGTTTCTTTATATGTTTCTATATGTTTCATTTATGTTTAAGAAAATTCAAAACACATTACATTGTTTTGAATTTTCTGAATTTTCTTATTTCTAAATTTTAAGGTAGAATATGGAAAATATCGCCACTAAATGTCAGCAGGTGGTAGTCAAGTGAATTTGGTTTTCCTTCCCCTCCCAATTAAATTGTATAATCCTACAGTGTCATGGTCCTGGCTCATTTGAACCAGTGTTTTGTGTTTTTGTATTTTCATGTTATTTTGTGTTATAGTTAGAATTCAATAGAATAGAATTCAACTTTATTGTTTATGGTTAGTTAGTTTATGGTTAAGTTAGTCTTTAGTTAATTTCTATATTGCCTAGGTTGTTCTGTTTAGCTCCTTGATTATTTATTGTTTATTTATTTGTCTTTGCCGTCTGTGCCGCTCTCTCTCTCTGTCTGTCTTTATATATGTTGTATGAGCCCCTCTCTATGAGCAACTTCTTTCCTTCCTTGTGTTCCATTCTATGTTTCCCCAGCCCGTCATGTCTCCTCTCGCTCATGTCCCATCGCTCCCTCTCATCTGCGTCTCCTCTCCATCATGTTCCTCTTTGTCCTGTTTTATTGTGAAGGCCCTATGTCCCTGCAGCTGTGTCCCAAAGCCGCATCCACCTGAGGCCGCACTTGAAGGCTGATTACTTCACAGCCAGCGATGAAGCCTGTCTCAATTCAAAGGCCACTCCAAATGCAGCCGACAAATGCGTCCCTCATTTCCCTGGATTTGAAGGATGGGTTCCTTCGTGGCCCAACCTATCCCAGAATTCATAGCGTGGCCCAGCCAATTCCAGGTTCCAACAATGGCGTTCATTACTAAGTTTTAATATTACTCTTACTACTCTTTCTGGGTGACAAAATAAACTTTTAACATATTTTCAGGCAAGAATGTAGCTGTGTAAACTTCAAATATCTGCTCAATTTATCAAGCCATCACATATTTGCAAAAGCGCTCCGACGTTTTCGGAGACGTCTGTTACCCACCAGCTCGATAGCTGACTGGGAGGTCAAGGCTCATCTCCCTCAACGTTGTGTGTTTTCTGGTGTCTCTCCATCTGTTGAGTTCATATAATTTCCCAGTATAGTTTTTTATTATTTTCCTTTCAGCTAATAAAACTGTATATAATAAAGCTGTTTCGAGTTAACATCCCGCCTACGAGCCTGCATTTGGATCCTTTCCTTCCTGCACTACACAGACGATTCATGACATAAAGTGGGCATTCTAAGCAAAACACACAGTTTAACAAAAAACAAAAACTATTTTTCAAACTGAATTTGTCAAAATGATTTCCACTTTAACAGAGAGAGATAAACTATATGTGTGTGTGTGTGTGTTGCTCACCTATCTCGTCGATGAAGATGATTGTTGGGCCTAGTTTGGAGGCCAGTGAGAACACAGCAGCAGTCAGTTTCTGGGACTCTCCATACCATTTATCTGTCAGCGTGCTCGGCTTCAAGTTGATGAAAGCAAAGCCCGCCTCTTTTGCTGTTGCCTTGGCGATGAGTGTTTTACCACATCCTGGGGGTCCATACAGCAACACACCTGTTGTGAAGACAATGGGATTTTATATTATTTTGCTGATTGTTAGAAATCAAACTACCATGAAAGTAACAGCTTGTTGCTCGCCTACAGTCTCAAACTTCCCATCGATGGCAACAGCTCGTCACTCTCACACATGCAGTGGACACACAGCTCCAGGGCTGGGTATCAGCTCTGATTTCTATGACTGATTTGATTTTGATTCACAAGGTCTCGATTTATCCCAATTCCTGATTCAATTTGATCAGATTCAATTCATTTCAGGTTGACTCAGACGGTGAGAGATATTAAAATTCTGATCATTTATTAGTATCAGGGGTGTGAGAATCACAGCAGAAGCCTTTGTGTCAAAGTAACTGAGGATAAAACACAGAAAAACACGAAGTATATTTTCCTGGCCTGGCTGTTTATAGCAGACAACCTTAAAAATATTCTGCAATAGAACAAAAACTGAAGAAAACCATGAATCAACATATGAACATTACCTGATGCTGCTGAAGTGAAGCAGACCAAAGTTTTTATTAGAGACAAAGCTAAGAGTTTTGCAATTTGGCATAATTTTAAGAAGTTTAAATTTCTTCAGTATTGAACAACAGAAATGAGACTTTGTCGGAAGTTATTTAAACTAAAAAACAAAACAAACAAACAGCGACCGACAGCGCTGTAAACAACAGGAGACTGGTGGATAATAAGCAAGTGAATAATGTAGAAAACAAAGATTTTTAGATGGGAAACCACATGTTTTGCTTTGTATTATTATTACAGTTTTTCCGATTGCTTAAACACATTTCTTGAAACTATGCCTCGTATTCCCAAAACAGTAAACACAAATCCAATTTCCCAAACATCCTATTGTCCGGTCAAAACGAAGGTCTACACAGAAAACCCTTCACTCTAAATGAAAAAACAAACTTTGCCCACAGACATCACACACAAGCCCTCAAAAACACACACAACACAGTATTAAACATTGGTTCAATAAATGTAAAACAATATTCCCAAAACTGGCAAGTTATCTTACTTGTGGTTCGTCCCCTCAAAAACCTTTTCACATGATGACCACAAAACACGCAATCAGTGGCACATTTGTATTCATGTACCATACAGTACAACACACAACAAGAACATTATTCCACCTCAGCATCCTGTCTGTATTCCGGGTCAGGCCAGAGAATCTCATCCACATCACAGGCTATATTGGCCCTGGCCAGGCTGAAGGGGTCAAATCCTCTTGCATGCCTGATCCACCCCTGACATGCATCTACTGATATGTCTAGGCAGGTTTCTTCCACGGCCTGGAGGAGGTGCACACGGACATAAGGTTCTCTGTCGTACACCTTCCACCGCCATGCCAAAAATAACTCCTCTATCAGGTTTAGAAAGGGAGAGTATGCAGGCAGAACGATATCAGTCAACCTTGGGTTATTGGTAAACCACTCATGAACCAGAGCAGCACAATGGAAGCTGACGTTATCACAAACAACAACGTAGTGAGGCTGCTCTGGCTGTGCTGTTGGACACAGCAAACAAGCAACATGCAAGACACACTAATTTGCTAAGCTATGATATGATGAAACTATGAATTATGGTTACCAGAGTACTAAAGAAAGTTTAAGCATTTGTTAAACAAATACTTTCACAATCAATACACACAAGCAAACAGCATAAGGTGCATTAAACTCTGTCGGAAACTGAAAACTCATTCACAACATGTATGCCTTAAATACACAGTGACAAACACTTCCATTTCTCTGGACACACATACAGGGACACTAGAAGAGAATCAACCAATTACAAAGAGACCAGCACTGTGGCTTAATGGGTTACAATTGATTCAACTGCTGTCTTGTGTCCAGGCTTGGAAAGAACGTCCTGCTTTACTTAAGAACAAGTAAACTTAAAATCTCGATCTTGGAACTAAAGTAAAAGAATTTAAATGGTAAATGGAAATTACAGCAAACAAGAAATGGTTATTGTTGATCGATTATATCTAATACAAATATAATGTAATGGTTAAACGCTGCATCCTTTGTAGATTGAGATTAAAGTTTCTGTGGGTGTCCTGATTAAGGCAATTTTGTATCCCATCTAAGAATAACTAAGGCAAAGGCTTATGCTAATGATGCTAATCCTGAACAACAACAACAGTTTATGATTGCTGACCTTTGGGCGGCTGCAGCAGCTGGGATTTCCTGAACAGATGTCTTTTCTGAACAGGGAAGATCATTTTCTCCTTTAGCATATTGATCACCTCCTCCAGACCTGCGATATCCCTCCATGTGATCTGCACACAGGAAGAAATCTGGATGGATATTGCCTGCTCATGCTGATGCAGGAAAATAAACCCCACACTTCCTGTTTGTGTCAGTACTGGGTGCTGTCAGTTCTTTGGCGTTTATATTTACAGTTTCAGTTTAAACAACATGTAAAGTGGCATTACCTGCATGGTCTGTGGGTCAACGCGGTGGGCGACAATGCACTGCTCATACACCGAGAGTTCAACATTTTTAGGTTTATTTGGACCTGTCCTCGTTGTCTGAAAGACACAAAAGCAGAGATAAATCAAAGGATCAGCCTGTGCTCTATGTCAGGATCATACTGTCCTCATCAGCAGGAGACAATTTTCTCCTGTAAAACATTCAGGATGAAAAATGTATGTGTAGGTTCTCTGTCATCTGGGTCATGGCAATCTAAGGAGCTTGGAAAGAAAAGTAACTGGAAGAGCAGTTGTGCCATAGTCTACAGGATGATAGTTAAAATGTCACCATAAAGAAAAGACAGAATTATAGTCGAGAATAAGCAATGAGCTTCTCCCAGATGTTCGAACTCCTCACCCCATCTCTAATGGAGAGGCCAGCCAGCCTTTGGAGAAAGCTCATTGTTGCTGCTTTTATCTGCAATTTCGTTCTATTGGTCACTATCCAAAGCTCGTCACCATAGGTGAAGGTAGGGATGTAGATTGGCCAGTAAATTGAGAACTCTGCTTTTACACTCAGCTCTCTTTTCACCACTACGGACCAGTACAGTGTCCACATCACTACAGTCATAGCATCAATCCGACAGACTCTCAGTGCAGGACTCACTGCCTACATCCTCACAAATTCTCTTACCCACTCTTCCTTAACCTCTGATGCTTTCATTGAGGTGAAAGAAAAAAAGGTTAGGAAAAGGAGATAGGAGAGATTTCTGGAACCTACAGATTTTTGGTTACATCCTGTTAGAAATGTTCATCCTACTGTAAAACCTGACTAGCAGATCTGATTATAAGCAGCTTCAATCCATTCAGTTTGGGCATTTGTGCTCAGACTGAGTGATTCAGAGTTTTAGTGCATCTACTGACTGTGGGAAATGATATCATTAATCTCTTGTCTTCCTTCTTGTTTGCACAAAAGCTTGTACTGTATAGTTCTTAATCAAGATATTTTTAAAGTATAATTATAAAAATGTCATTATCTTTACAAATGAAAACAAAGGCAAAATTAATATATTCACTGAAATCATCAGGTAATACCTGCACATCAGAGAAAGAATCAGAATTAATCTACATTAAGGTGAGACAAAAAAACATCTGAAGACAAAACCAGTTGCAATAAATCTTGATTCCCCTCTCACCTGCCTGTGAGGCTTCTCCTGCTGATTCCTTACCTGGTATAACTGGTATATGATGCTTAGGCTTAGGCCTAGGCCTACGCCTAGACCCTGGCCTAGACCCTGGCCTAGGCCAAAAAAAAGGGCGATGCCTCCAGCTCGCACAAAGCTCAGTCCCATTGTCACTTCACAGATTCTGAGACACAAACAGGTTTACATAGAGATTAATGTATAAATGCTATCAAGAAGATCAATACAAACAGCAGGAGCATAACAGCTCACCACCTGGCCTTCACTTTCTCACTCATTGCTTGCTATTACTGTGTGGAATACTAATGCTTTATGAAGGACAGAAGTCTAGAAAATGCCCATTTATCTAGAGTTTTACAAAGTTCAGGAAGAACCTGAGAGAACACAAAAAATCTAAAAATCTAAAACTCACTCAGAATTGGGGATGGGATGCTTGAAACTGACATTTTGACACTGTGTTGAGCTGACAAAGTACAAAATTTTCAAAACACTGGCTGTGTTCCAAACGACTCTCAGATCTCCTCTTCCTAACCTCTTTTCCTTGATCTTGATGGAAATGTCATTGAGGTCAAGTAAAGGCAGATAGGAAGATTGATACTAAGAAAAGAGAAGAGCAATGCTCCTAGACTTGGAACATCACTAACAATGTGATGCCGAATGTTGGCTATTTTGAACTTAGCATATGCAGAACATGGACTACAAAATCCATATCTTTACTCCGGTGTCTTCTAAAATGAGAATATCCAGTGGAAAAATATCTTTTATTGGAAAGGTTTGAATTTTAAAGTAATGTTTAGGTCCATATTTAAATTATTTTGACATTAAAAAGCTTTTAGATTTATTAAAGAGACACAGTGCCAGTTTTGTGACAGCAAGTTATGAACAGGAGAATTTTTGAGGCTGGTCTTACTGCATATCCATTTGTAGGAGTTTCCCTTTCAGGAGGAGAATATTTAAATGAGTCGCACAAATGTGAAAGCCTGTGGCACACAATTTACTGGAAATGCCATGAATTAAAACAATCATTTCTTGTGCTTGTTGTGGTTGTGATAGATGCTACAAGGAGTTTTAATTTTTAGGAAGAGAGATGCAGTCAGAAGAAGTGTGTAATCGACAGTTTACGTGGATGGCTCAAAACTGTGGGGACATTACCAAAAACTCTTCTCTTAGTCCTCACACTGAGTGTTCAGAAGTGAGCCCCACCAATCATTCTTCAAAAATAATGGGAATTTACTCAAACAGATGACATATTAACTGAATATACTGGAGGACGTTTCTATTCAATTTAATTATTTGTGGACAGATATGGATATGGAGATATGGAGAGCGCCAAATCACATTTGCTTCAAGTTGCCTGCAATTTTTGTGCAAGCCTAAATGAACAGTGTGCTCTATTAATGTTAATAATAAAATAGTATTAGTATATAGAAATACCAAACTTTTTTCTCTAAGTTTCGGTTCTAATCAAGGTACTACTATAGGTACAAGGTACTATCGTACTATGTGAATGGACAACAAAGATTGAAGAAACATTTCATTTATAGCTGGAAAAATGCAACATTTGGACAGACTTATGGGAAAATCTTCATGAGATTCAGTCCTTACGATCCTCACATAATTAACGATTCATTTCAAACAACAAATTCACAAAGTATTAGCATTTTTATAACATTTCATTCCCTATTAGAGACAGATTGTTATGTTGAAAGTGAAACTTTTACAAATACATATTCCATAAACCTAAGATCTTGTTCACAACTAACTGTCAGTCACAAAACCGACACTGAGCCTCTTTACTAAAACAAGACAACACGCTGTGGCGAAGTAACAGTGTCTAACTATAAGGTCGTTCTCAGGTTCTCCTCTTTTCCTAAGACCATATCTATCCTCAACCACAAACAAAGTGAGTAGGAATATGAGACAGGAGGAACTGTCCTGGAGCTGGAGTAAAACGCACAAAAACTTTAAATCAGCCAACGTGACATGGGTGTTTTGAATCACACCTCGGAGTACCTGCGCTTCAGAAACCTGTCATACAAGCGTCCCATCCTAATATTATCCATTATGGAGGCACACTCCACATACTCATACTGAATCAATATAACAAGTATTATATATAGGCTACCACTTCTTTAAACAAAATTTAAATGCATATTCTGTTTTATTAAAAAAAAAATCTCACCTACAGAAGGAAAACATGAAGACGGCAACAAACACGTCAGGTACAGTGAAGCAGCAGAAATCGTTTTATGAGAAATCACGTGGTGATACAGCTGAGGTGAGGTGGTGACATGCCAAACTGGGAAGCGGCAACTTTCGCCTTATTTACATTTCGTGGTCAGAGGAGGAGACTGTATTTCGTGCTGTTCGCCGGTTTACGTTTTTTGCTCGTTTATCAGCGGGAACAGCAAGGGAACTAAACCGAATCAAAGGAACGACACGAGGAAAGTAAAACTAAATACAAAGCACAACAGACAACCAACATAAAACAGGGAAACAAAACGCAAGAACACCTTTCAAAGTGACGCGAACTTAACAACAACAGACGGGAGTCAGAAATAAACTGAAACAAGGAATATAAACAAAGTATAACAATCTCCAAAGGTTGATTCTGTTAATCTGGACATAGCGTTTCTGAAATAGCTACGTCCAGATGAACAGAAGTAACCTTTGGAGATTTACTTACCTGGATGATTGAGAATGTATCAAAAAGTATAACAATAGATAGAAACTAGATGGTAAAACAAGTCCGTGCTATATAATGATTAAAAAAAACTCAACCAAACAACAAAAACAAAAAACAAACAAAAGAACTTGAATGTCCAAATGTATTCTTCCTCTATAATATCTTGTTTGAACTGATTTTCAGTTCAGTTTTCAGTCCATCATGACTCAGCTCTTTCTCCCTAATAATCAATAATCATATGACCCCTAAAAATGACCGTGAACATATGGCAATGGAATATAATGTGTGTGATAGAAATGAAACTATTGAATGAATTTATTATTTTGTGCCCTTCTTAATTTTAGACAAAAAGTGTAATTTTTCTGACAAAAAAATGCCACCTTTTTAGACAGGTGCTTTTGTGGACATGGAAAAGGTTATTCTTAAAAACAGCTTCTTCTTAACAGCAGACAGCAGTGAGGATGGGGGGGCGGGGGGATTTGGCTGCACGCCCCTTTGGAAGCATTAGCATTCTTTTTATTTGCTTTTGATTATTCCAAAACAAGGAATATAGGAAGCACATGTAGACTTACACACGCCTCTACATGAGTCGGTGGCACAGTAGCAAGATTCCAGGAGTTAGTGTGTTTCGTCTTCGCACATCAGCCAGCGTGGGTACAATGACAATCTCTCGAACTCCAGACTCGTCAATAAAGTCATTTCACAGATGCAGGCTCTCTCTTCGGCCACTGAAAGACCGGGGCACGGTTTTGATCTGACCAAGGAGCCGAAATCACGGCCTTCTAAAGAGTGAAGCGCGCAGAGTTTTTGAAATCAACCAAGACAGTTTTTCCACTTAAAACATCGCTCTTTTAGATATTTTTGATGAACTGCCAAAGAGCCATTTTTACCCCCCCAGTACAAAAACCTCTGCATTAGGATCTGACCCAGCACACCTGAGGAGAGCAGCGGACACAAATGATTGTGAAGAAGTGACAGACATATAATGGCAGGTCTTAGATAATAGTTATTTTGTCTGATGGTAAAAAACACAAGACTCTGGAAGAGGCACTGTGGAAAAAGTAAAGGTGTGTTACGTTCTCTAAAACGGTTTTGTGAACAATTTCCCGAGTATATTATCCTTTTAAAATGTGACACATGTAATATGATGATCAAAGAACGGGATTTTTATAAAACTTGTATTCTTATGTTTTGAAGTGTCAGATTTTCATGAAACATTTATTATTGTAGCGGCAATCTTCGGCCCTCCGTTTACATTTCTTATATGTTATAACTAAACGATAAACGACGACGGTCAGAAAACTGTTGCTCCACCACATTGCGGCCTAGCACACCCGCTTTGTCAGTGAGAACGTTTTGATGACACCGATCAACAAGAACAACCCAATGGGTTATGACAGCAGGACAAATTTGGAGCATATGGACCGTATATTACATTACAACATAAAATAATCAAGATTCTAACTAGAAACTCAGATTACAGATCATAACAAAATACAAATATGGCCAAATGTATTTGAGTAAAATATTGGCCTGGACTGTCTAAGCTCCAACAATTAGTATGTTGTAATTTTTATTTATTTTTTTTTTTTTTTGCAGTGTGTGTAATTATTATAGAAACACTGTCCAATGTATGTGTAATCATGAATCTTTGATAAATCAAATATTTAATTTTGTATTTGTTTACTTTTCGGTTATTGAATAAAGATCAATCACATATTTCACTGATAAACACAGATGACTGAAAGAAATGTTTGATGGAAAAAGGAAACAAAGGGTTGTGCTGCTAAACTTTGAGGTTCTAAGTCACCAACGTTTAAAACAGTCATTGACCAAGAAGGCAAATTTGACACAGCCTATGTGGAAATTAGACACACCCCCCCCCAAAAAAAAAGAAAAAAGAAAAAGAAGAAATTAGTTCTTGTTTCATTGGAACAGTAAAGTACCACAACAAAGAATAAATGCACCTATCTACGAACAAGTATCACTGCTGTGGAGTTTAACATACAGTTCAGGGTTGCTAGTCTCCTCTTGGCATTTTCTTATTTAAAACTGTGAGTGAAAATTGAAATACTGTAAATATGACAAAATTACATATAAACCAAAATAAAATTTATTACAGTATAAGAAATGGCCACTTTTATTATGCAATCTCTCACCTCCTCCATTGATGTTGGTAAAGAACAACACAGATGTGGCATCTTTGAACGCCTGCAGACTGATTGTGAATCTAATCCAGGCAGTTTCTAATAGTTAGAAATAGGTGATTTCTGTTCGGTTACTATAGCTAAAACAATGGGGTTTGGACTGCTTGAATGAGATCTGTGTTAACTAAAAAAGGTGGGGGAAACGTCTCGATCCAATGAGAAAGGGTTAACACATTTCCAAAAGTGTCTCCTGCTCTGCTCAGATAGTGATGATGAAAACTGAGGAGATCCCGTCTCTGTGGGCACATCAAAGCAATCAAGCAAAGCTGTAACTCTTGCAGAGTTTCACTCAGAGGGTCTGATCATGTCATTAGAAACACGTATGTTCATTTATGAGTTGCTGTGTGTAAAGCAACACACTATGCTGAGAAATGCGAAGTATTTAATTACTGGCTCTAGTTCTACTTTTCTACTTAACTTTGGCTGTGCATGAAACAAGCAGCTGCTCTATGCATTTTAGTCTATGAAACAACTTTTGTCAGACTGAATTCCATCTATTGTACTGCTGTGTCAACAGATTCATTACTGTGGCTGTGGATCATGTGCCACTGACATGAGTGTCATATTACCTCATACAGAACCCAATGAAAGCAAAATAATAGAAAAAATATCTTTAGATGTCTGACTTGTGTTTTTGAAACCTTGTGTTTTTCAGTTAGTTAATCAGATTCAGTTTCTAAAAATATCATTTCTGCAGGAATAGAAAGGTGACCCATGAGTCCTGCTTTCTTATCTAAAAATATCCTGAAATAACACGTTGACCTTTTGTTTTTACTGTCTTAAAAAGAAGGGGAACATGATGAATTTGACATGATTTGGCTTCCATGCTAAAGACTGAAGTTACTGGAGATAAGACTGTTTTTAGGCTGACCCCATGTTTGATTAGGGCTGTCACAATGGCAGGTTTTCATGACGTTATTGTAACCAAATGCGATCACTTTAAGAATATTATCCCCACAACAGTTGGTAGAGTGGTTTCCCCATGATCGGAAGGTCGAGGGTTCGACTCCACTGAACGGCTACCCTGAGGTAACCCTGAGCAAGGTACCGTCCTTACACACTGCTCCCCGGGCGCTGCATTGGTGGCTACCCACTGCTTCACAGGGTGAATGGGTTAAATGCAGAGGAGTAATTTCCCTTCGGGGACTAACACATACACATTATGGATCACTATGTATTATTGTAGGGTCTACCTTTGAATACAAAATGCCTTGAGGCAACTGTTTATTGTGATTTGGTGCTGTATAAATAAAATTATATTGACTACATTGAATTGAACATTTTACAAAAAAAGAAGAAAAGAAAACAAAAACAAAAAGCAGTTTCACATTTAGGTGCTGATCCCACGATTTCAGCATGGCCCTATTGTCTTTGTGGCTGTGGATCATGTGACACTGACTCACATGGAAAGTCCAGTGTGTCATGTTACCCAATGAAAACAAAATGAAAAAAACCAACAAAGGGATCATGTTATGATTTACAAAACTAAAGTGAGTAAGCTCAACTGCTAGACTGTGTTCGGATCCCGGGGTTCATTCCTAGTGTTTTTTGTTTTTTGGACTTTTGAATCTATGTTGTATTGTGTTTTGAAAAGTGAGATATTTTTCTAATTCTTAGTCTTTTGTTAATTTATTCACTTCTTTTTGTGTTCAGGTTGTCCTGAAAGTTAAGTTCAGCATTGCCCATATACATATATCCTTCATGTTAGTAGGCGACCTGCTCTACACACACCTGGTATTCCCAGGCTGCCTCCCATCCAAGTGCTAACCAGGCCCAAACTTGCTTAGCTTTCAAGATCAGACAAGATCAGAGCTTCTCGGGTGGCTGTAAGCTAACTTCTTTGGTTTTTTTGGTTTTTGAATGGTTGCTTTTTTAAAAAAAAAATCCTGAGTCACCTTTAGCATTTGACACCAATCACCCTGTAATTATACACTAATAAAAACTGCACAAAAAATACATTCACCATGTGCTCATCAGCTGTTTCAATGGAAAAGCCATTTTTGGAGTTTGTTAACAGAGAAATTTCACTAATGACTACATATAAAAAGATGGAATAAAAACGACTTTAGCACATCGCATTGCAAAAAAATATATATATATATATATATATATATATATATATATATATTTGTTTGTTTGTTTGTTTTTTAAATGCACTTGAGCTGTCATTTAGTTCATTTCTGTCAGGAAGATGTTCTTGAATTTCCAAAGCACTGGTCAAATAAGAGGTAATAGACATGTCTCGTTTAGAAAAATGACTGTAACACCTGTTTGGTGGCACAGCTGGAAAGCACACACTACCCTTTGTCTCAGAGCTGCACAAGTTTTTAAAACAAAAACACTCACAAAGTAATGGGGTCGTGACTCCCACTACCAAAGGGAGGATTAGCCTAGTGCAGGTTGATATACATCACAATCAATTAGAGAGAACAAATGAAAAGTGTACAGTAGTTTGCTAAAGCTGCTAAATCTAGTGAGCATGCTGCCCTGTGGGTCATCTAGGGTCATGATATTAAACAGTAGAGAGGCAAATAAATGCTTAAGTCCAAAGTATTATGTTCCTGATTTGTGGTCAAAATCACTAAAGCATAAACTACCTCATTTATCACACTGAAAGCAAAAAGAAAAAAAATCCTATGCAGAAATGCCAGCTGATTCTGTCGGTGTACTGTTAAGTCAAATCCGATTGGTTATTGGAGTTCAGTTCAAAAACGGAGCCTTGTGAAGGAAAGACCCAAGGCTGCTAGAAGGCTGTCCTATCCCAACACCGGATTCTCATTCTTGGAGCAGGATGGTGTCAACGTTGTCATAGATGGCCTGCAGAAGCAGCTCCCCCAGGAAGTTGATCACTCCTTCTTCTTAGCAGCCATCAGAGTGCCCACCAGCGCTTCGAAGGTGTTGCCACAATGGCCGTCATTAAACAAGACCCAGAAATTTATGATAAATTTACTGTCAGGATTTTCACTGCCGAGTTGCAAATCCAGAGATATTAATTGTTGGTGATTACTTTGACTTGTTTCTGCTTGTAATGAGGTGAGGGACGACTTTCTGATGAATTGGCACCTGTGGAAAATAATAATGGAAAATAAAATTTCGTTATTAACTCGAAATTTTACCAGGATCCTTTTCTAAGTAGCTGACAGTTGGTAACTGTGCAGGGGTGGGTCAGGTAGGGCATTAACAGGGAAAGGGGGGCACAAAGAAATGCTTTTCTTTCTTATGCTCATTTAAAATGTTTAGCTTTTAATAAATAGTTATCTGAATCTTACGACCAAAGTTTTTATCTGATGTAAAATGTATAGAAATCATACATATACCAACAAGACAGTGTACATCACTGTCACAACAGCGTTTGTTTTCATTCAAAGGCTTTATGGCTTTAATACCTGGTGGGCCGGTCTGTAGTCAAAATGCCTGGGCTGATTTTTTGTCCCAGTCCAGCCCTGGGCACAACATGCAGTGAATTAATCTGAGAAGGTGCATTAATAAATAAATGGCCAGTGGTGCACATCGCAAATAGCTCGCATAGACACATTAGTTGTGCCGCTTCTTAATGACGGTATCTTAGCTAACAACCCCAACTACCAGATTCAACTTGTAATTGGCTAAAAATAACTTAGCCTACTGGTGAGAGGGACGCTGCTAGCTGGCAGTTTTTCAAGCGATGTTGAAATTTCCACATTCCAACACTTCAAATGCCTCAGGGAGCTTTCCAATCAGCGCAGCATCAGCACCACGGAAATACATGGGTACATCTGTAGGCTCGAGACTGATCAAACCAGAAAGCTTTAATGAGCAGCTGGATTTGTCTCGCATTAACTGGGTGGACACAGAGGACATCAAAATGCAGCCGATTGAACTGAAAAGCTCGACTCTGTGGGGGTCAAAGTTTGCAGAACTACAGACGCAGCTGGAATCCACAGCTGTGCGTGTTCATGGAGCTGCATTTTCACCTGCTGGACATCACTACCTGACAAGTTTAACTGTCTTCAGAACATTGCAGAGGCCTTAGTGACAGTATTTGGCTCTACATATCTGTGTGAGCAGATTTTCTCTCACATGAGTGTCCTCAGGCAGCCGTCTGAATGCTGGACACTCGGAGACCTGTGTCTCTGAGTGGGAGACCAGAGATCACATTAACATGTGTGTCTCTGTATTAACAAACATGCCATATTGGCCCAGTTTATTTTTCTTATCATTGTTGTGAGGAGACCATAAATAACATTTACATTTTCTGTTGTACAGTTCATTTGCTGTTATGGAGTTCTTGTTATGGAAATCTGTGCAAATTAGAATCACTCTGCCGTAAATACGAGAAAAGTTGCACCGAGTGAAAAAGAAACAATCTGCATCCGCATCCAGATCGCGGTCCGGCTGTTCGTGTCCTGGGCTGTGGAAGGAAGGAAGTGGAAGATGCACTTTTCCCACATGAGTAGAGCATATTGGGTTCCCAGTACATGCTGAGCCAATACCAATAATAGCTGCCAGATGGGTCAGATGTGCACATACACACAAGGGTCAGAAATGCGACATGACACCCACTGGGGGCTTCACCAATAAGACCCACAACAGATCATCAGATGACTGAAAAGGAGAAACTCTTAAAAGCTCTGATAAAACTCTTAAAAATATAAAATTACTTTATCAATTATAAATTTTCTGGAGTCGTGCGGTCAACAAAATGCACCACCGGCGCCGGCTGCTCTGGGTGTTAGCACCACTGGGGTCCAATATGACATCATCATGGAATCCAAAAGACATTTCATATGATAAAGAGGATTTTATTTCATCCGCACAATGAATCATAAATCAGTTTTAATGTGGATTTTCCTGATTTGTGCTTATCCGCTCTTCTCGTCTGCAGCAGGGGAAAAAGCTCTTAAAAGGTACAAAGTCACTTTGGTTCTGTTCATCTCCACAGCCTGGTTCATAAATTATGAAATAAGGATAGTTTATTTACAAAACATAATTAAATAAAGAGTACGTGTTTGACAGAGTGACAGAGTGTGTAGAAAGCAAAAATAACTTTAAGAAATGAAGCTGTGTGATGGATAAGGAAGGAGAGACTACAGAACAAAGCACAGCCCAAAAATGAAAACGGAGACATCCAGTACCCAGAGGTCGCCACTCCTTCCCATAAACTATGGATCAAGTGTCCAAACATCACATGTGAAGCCTGCAGTGAGGTACACAAGGCACATAAGAAAGTTCATAAATGGAAAAAGTAAGACAGGATAAACCTTTAATTCAAATACTTGAGAATCAAATGTTGTTGGATTAAAATGCAAAGACACGTGCATGAATTATTTTGTAGTAAGTCAAAGAGGCTGTCCACTTACAAAGTAGTCAATCAGTAAAACCAGGCATTAAACACTTTCGAAGTCTAAAACCTGAACGCACACGAAAAGTATCAGCCACTCTGTCCATCACTTTAAAAACTTTACATTATTTTAATGCAGATTAACCTCTAATAATAATAGCAGCTCTCTTCTGTCCTGAATCAGGCCTTCTAGCAGTGAGAAGGATTTAAAAAGTGTACTACAACATAGGTGTACTATGTCGCCACTGACAGAGATGTAACCTCTGCAGGGTTGTGAGATGGAGGGAGGAGGACAATTAATGAATCAGGAATTGCAGAGGATTAGTCAGGAGGAAATGAGGGTAGCAATGAAGAGGATGAGGACTGGAAAGGTTCAGGTGACATAAGTGTGGAGATATGAATATGTCTGAGAGAGAGGGCAGTGGACCTTCAGCAGATTATTTAAACATGATCCTGCAGAGTGAAGTTTACTGGTACTGATTTTCTAGAACAAGCGTGATGTGCACAGCTGTGGTAACCACAGAGGGATTAAACCACCATAAATCAGAGAGCAGTGTCTCTGATCCTCACTCTGATTGGCAGTTGTACTTTGACCTTTAACCTCTCTGGTCTGTGTTGTTTCATCTTCAGACCAGAAAAGCATCACAGCTGAGTTTGGACACAATATCACTCTGCCATGTCGATCTCCAGACAAGGACATCCCCATTATCGTTGTAGAGTGGAGCAGAGCTGACCTGGAAGATGAATATGTGCTTAATTACAGGGATGAGCAGTTTGATCCAGATTACCAGCATCCATCTTTTACGAACCGGGTGGATCTGCAGGACAGAGAGATGAAAGATGGAGGCGTGTCTTTGATTCTGAACAATGTGACGATCAAGGACACTGGAACATACGAGTGGGTGTTGTCCAGGGAGTGGAAGGACCTGTGATTCTAATCAACATCATCTACCTGAGTGTTGTTGATCCTCCAGGTGAGTGAGTAGAGTTGAGTGTGTGTGTGATCAGAGGTGAAGCTGCTTCCTGGTTGTTGATGTTTGTTTCTAAAGATGTTGTTGATGAGACTTTGTAGAAAGCAGCTGGTCTGAGTGATGTGATCAGAGTGCAGTAGATAATGTCTGACAGCAGTTTGAAGAGGAAATGGATTCTGTTCTGTTCTTCACTCATCACCTACCTGACAGCTGACACCTCACACCTGTTTCTCACCTGCAGGTCAGACAGGAGGAGACACAGAGGATGGAGGGAAGGAGGATGGATCTGTTGGACTCATCACTGGTCTCTCAGTTTCTGCTGCACTTCTTGTTGTTGTTGCTAGTTTCATGATTTACAGAAAATGTAATCCACAGAACGGAGGTTCATACCAACCTGTTTCTGCAATCTCCCGCTGCTGGTCCAACTTTCCAGATTCTGCTGTAAATGCCTTCAGTAAAGGTGGATTGGTTTAATGTTGAGCTATCTCTCTGGCTTTTTTGTTTTTTTGTTATTTATTGTCCAATAGCTGTTCTTCTACAGCAGTGCAGGTCAGGTCTAAAGTGTAGAACAGCTGCTTAGAGTTGTATTTGTTGTATACACCGTCTCTTAAATTGTTACTGTCTATGTAAATAAGTTAATATTCCAGAAATACTGTTTATATTTGTGTGTTCAGTCAAATAACATAGTAGAGTGATGCAGTTATATTACATTAAGGTTTCTTTGTATCTAGAAGAGGGCTGTAGAGTTTTGCTGTTTTTCTTTTTCTGTATTTTGCTGCCCTCTGACTCATGGACAATAGAGGGCAGCAACTGGTAAACTGACGTTGTTTAGTACTTTTTTGTTTAATAATTTCTTATATTTTGAGTCTTTTTACTATATTTTGATGTTGGACTGATCATTGGTCGGCAGTTCTGAAGGCAAAAGGGAGTCCAACTCAGTACTAGCAAAGTGTACCTAATAAAGTGGCTAACAATGAACATTAACATAGATAGATCAAAAATCTGAACACGTTTCTGCTTTTATGTGTTGCATTAAGTTGCATTCAGTACCTGTAAAAATCATGTGTAACAGGCTTTTATTGTAAAGAGCTGAGCACTCCTGATCCTGTATGATGTCCCTGAGCGGGTTGGACTTGATGTGAGACCAGCTGTGAACATCAGGTGTGAACAAACCTGTAAAAAGTATTTACAGAAGACATTTTATGAAGCTTGTATTTGTTAGTATGAAGTTTCCTCCATATCAGATGTGAAACAGCTGCTGCACATTCATAAAGTGGAGTTTTTACGCTTTCAGTGGCGCAGACTCAGAGTTGGAGAGTGTTGTAGCACTCCAGTGCCAGTAGAGGGCAGCAAGAGAACAGTTTATTCCATTAACAATTGGTCTGAAGGTTAAGAGCAGATGAGCTTCAGTGCACTAACTTGAAACTAAATCCAGAACTCACTTTTTTTGCTAAATCAGCTTCTGATTAAAGAACAGGCTTTAAAAAAAATGCTATTTAAACTAGACTTATTACAGTGTTATGAATTTAAATCCATGGATGTTTGTGAAAGTGTGATGTGTTTTTATGTGACATCATGATTTAAAATTCAGTGAAGACAAACACTAATGAGCATGTGCAGTGGGCTACATACTGGAGAAACAGAAGCAGAACAGTTATGGTTTAGTCTACTGTCCACGTGTCACAATAGTGCCTTATAGTTCAAGACCAGTGTGAGATTAATAATAATAAAATAATGAATGTTAAAACTGAGGTGCCTTTGATGTGTTTAATGTCAGTTTTGTTATGAAGAATGCATCACAGGAGTTCATGTGAGAAAATCAAACACATTGTACATAAAGGAAGTTTATTAGTGCTGCAAAGAATTTCGTTTACATCAAAAAATGATTTGCATTCATTAAAATAAGTTTGACCTTGAAAGGTGAATTTGTATGATACTAATCTGAGTAACAAATCCACATGAACACATGATTACAAATGACCTGTACTGCTGCTTCACAAGTAATACTTTAATATTTAGGTCTTAAATCGTGTTAATTTCTTTGTTTATTAAATTACACAGTGAAACAGACAGTTTTAAGAGCTTACAGGCAAACATCGCATTCATTAAAAGTACTTAATTCTTTTCTAAACTTTAAATGAGCACATTAAAGATTTTCTTAAACATGGTGTCTGCTCTGAGACACTTTACGAATTTGAGTCACACTTTTTACTCCACAAGTGTTTTTATACCACAAAAATCACATGCCTTGATATGACTGTTATTGTTGTTATATAAAACCTATATAATAAAGCCTATAAATTAAAGAAAATCAATCTCCAACTTTTCTTTTCTGTTGTTGTGCTCATAAAGTGTCTGAATTTAATTTGAATTCATATCTGTGTCATTGCAAGTTTAATATTATCATCATTATTATTATTAGATTAGTGCAAATATATATATTCATATTTTTATATCAGAACAAGGGTCATTTTAGTTAGTGCACAAGAGATAAAGAAACCAGACAACCAGAATAAATAAAGCCAAGGCATAAAACACTGAATGAAAAAAGAGCCAGAGAACGTGAATGAGGAAGTGGAGGCTGGGTTTCCGATTCACACTCTGATTGGCTGAGAGGTATGGCCTCACCTCAAAAGAGGGTTACTCCAGGTCATTGACACTGAGATTTGAATGATGGCATGGATGAGAACCTACAAACACTACAAAGACATGCCATTCTGATAAGCAATAGTCCTTCTGTGTAAATGTTTACCCAGTATAACTGTCTTGCCTTTTCATCATGAATCCAGTGGAAACGGTGACTTATTTCCATCAAAACACATTAAGGATTAAACAGTTAAAAAAACATACTGTAACATTTTTAGATATTTCAAAAGAATGATCAAAGAAAGTGTGATGCACCTTGTGTTTTACAGATAACTTCCCTCTCAGCTCCTATTCAGGCACTCAAAGGACAGTGATCACTTGGAAAACCTCTCTAAGGGACATTAACATTAGCATTCAAGCTAAATTCGTTTGCAGGTTTATACATGTTCCTGCTCTATGTAGCTGAAGTAGTCTCCATGCCACTTTTAAGCTTAACCCTGACCCTTTCCTCACTCTCCTCCTCCTCCTTTCTGAGTGCAGAAATAAACTCTTCAGTTTCAAACACAAACATATCCTGTACTGAAGCTTTTCTGTGCATCGTACAGCCACTGAATGACGCCCCTGCTGTTTTTTAGTCTGCACCTGTGGTTCAATGTTCATCGTTTTCTGCACTGAAGAGTGTCATGTGTTGGTTAGCCACACCCAAACTCTAACATATCAAGTTTTTCATTTGAGAGCTTTTTGAAACCCACAGAACCACGTGAGAAAAGCAAGGGAGATCCTACAGAAATCAAGAAAACATAAGCAAAATAAAAGGTTCTCACAACATGAACACTGTTATTAGCCAAACCAGAGCACAGTGTGGTGACAACGTTCACCTGTTTCACATGAAACTCAATAAAAGGAAGTCGATGCTGCGGTTTTACTTGCAGAACTTAAATAAAACAGTCAAGATTATTAATTATATTAAAAACAATATTCAGTCTGTTTCTTTAAATGTTTCATAGAGAGAATAACATAACCTGTACCAAGAAAAAAAGACGTTAAACACATGCTGGTCCAATCAGGGCTGCTATTGCTCTGTTATGACACTACTAATGTTCTCAACACACCTGACATCTGGACCTGAGGCTGAGCTTTTGTTTGTTAAAGACAAATAGGTACCAAAAAATGCAGGTGTGCCTGATTTGAATGAAATACATATGTTGCATATATAATACTTTACACTTCTACTACAGTATGTATGAACTGTGAAGTTATGTATTGCACATCTACAACAGAACATTGAATTAGTAACAGACTTTTAAACTTTTTGAACTTTAGTTCATGTTCTAAACACAACAATACAAGAAAAACAATAAATACACTGATATACATCTTTGCTGCAATAACAAGGGGCATAAACTGTTGGCTTTATATATTAGCACATGTCCTCACAATAAAAACACCTTTACGAACATTTTTAATGAAAGATCTACGATCTCATAAATGAAAGACTGTACTACCATTTCTTTTTTTGATTGGCTGTTTTTGATGACTTGATATTTTGATGGCAGTCTGTGTAATGTCATCTTCTCCAGATTTTAATTTAATTTCTAAAATGATCCAAAATTAACAAAAATATTAATAAAATATACATTAATTTTATTATGATTGTAGAATGTATTATCCTAATCGAAGGTCCAACCTGTGAGATCAGAGTCAAGAGGACTGCGTCTCACCTTTAGGTTTTCTGACCAACAGAACCAGTAACAGCTGTAGAACCACAACACAGATGGACCCAAAAAACAGCAACACAGAGAAAAAAGGAGGATGAATGATGGAGGTGGAACCAGGAAGAGAGGTTGATGTAGGTGGAGGTGTGGATGTAGGTGGAGGTGTGGTGGTGTGTTTGTCTAAAATAAAGCAAACACAGTCATTAAGTTGTCGTCACATTGTGAATGTTGAAAGCTGCAGAAACACAGACAGGTGAGTGTGTCACCTGTGACAGTGATCCAGCTGGATGGAGACTCTCCATGACCGCTGATGTCACACTTGTAGAGGCCTTCATCAGACCTGGAAACATGCTGGATGGTCATGTGACCTGTAGGCTGCTTCCTGATGAGGGAGCCATCTTTATAGAAAGCAGCTGGGAGGTTGGAGGGAGTGGTCTTTGTTTTACAGAGCAGAGTGACGTCATCTCCCTCCATCACAGGGAGGACAGGACTCTGCAGGATCACTGATCCACCTCAACACAGAGACAAACTACAGCATTTCATCCATTTACACACAGCTTCATCAACACTAACTCCACACACTCAGCTTACCAGTGACTGTCAGGTTAACCATGTTACTGATGGGACCCTCTCTGGACTCACATCAGTAAACCCCACTGTGTGATGTGTAAATGTAGCTGATGTTACAGGAAGAACCAGCTGGTTTTCCAAACCCAGCTCCACACTTTGGTCTGGTGTCTCTGCTTGTGTTTCTCCTCAGAGTCCATCCAGCAGAGCTGTCGTCCTCCTCACAGCTCAGAGACACAAAGTCACCTTTAAAGGTCTGAGAGCTGCTGAAAAACTGATTATCTGTTATACTTTACATTCTGAAACATGAACCCAAACATATCAGTGAGCATTTATAAGGTTTAAACTGTGACAGAAGAAGGTTACTGACCTTGGTTTGTTGTGCAGCTCAGCAGTGAGATCAGAACTAAAGAGAAATGATTTGAGGTGAACATGATGAACAACTCCACAGAAACAGCTGACAAATCTATAAACCTGTGTCTCTCTTACACATCTGGTCATCTTTAATTTTTATACAAGACACATGTTTCAATAAAGTTTGCATTACAATAGACTGTAAAGCTTAGCCATACTCCCACAGCAGTTGGGACACCTTGATGGACATGGTCAAATGCTTTCTTCAATTCCATAAAACACTTAAAGACCGGTTGGGCAAACTCTGAGACACCTTCAAATATTCTTGAGAGGATAAAGATCAGGTCGTGTGTTACATGACGAGGACATAAACTGCATTTATTCTGCATTTCTTTGCCACAATCCAGTTTTAGAACTAGCCACAGTTTCTTGTCCAGGTGTATGGATTGGCAGTTTTACCTGCTTGATGATTTGGTGGACTGCCTCTATGTGGTTAAGGTTGGATTCATTTGCAAGTATCATATTCAACTACCACTAATGGTAAGACAGTGAATACACGACCATATGGCTGAGGACTGAGTCCCTGAAAAAGTTTGATCCTAGAATTGCTTGTAATCTCTATATAAGCTTGTTTTGTAATTTTTTAGTAGAACACTGCACCTTTGATAAGATTATAATATGGATATGATATGAAATGAAATGAATCATTCAACATGGACAATAAACAGCAAAGGAGAGATTTGGCAGCCTTGTATTGTTCTTTTGTGACTTTTAAAAATGGTCATTGATAACTATGGCCTGTGGTGAGTGATGTTTTTGATGTGTTTTGATCCACTTAATTAAAGTCCTTATAAATATAATTAAAGTGTGGTTTTGTGTGTGTGTTTTGCTTTTTTATTTTGCGGGACAAACACACATGTTGGTGCTTGTATCTACTTTGATCTGCTTCACTGTGAGCTGATGGTGACCGAAAAAACAAAACAAAAACAAAACTCTGAGGCAAATATGATTAGACAATCAGAAAAGTCTGAGTTTAAACACATGAATATATTTTATTGATGATTTAATTGCCTGTTGCTGTCCAACATATACCTCTGAGATTTAAAGTAAGCCTTAACTGAAGTTCATCATCATTCCACAGAGTGGCGCTGCAACACAGAGATAACTATAAAACGCAGGTTGAGGAAATGATAAACAGATATTTAATATATTTGCTGTACATGTATTTGTCTTGTTAGTCTCACAATATTTAAATATTTGTTGGTCACAGACTGAATTTTGCTGACAATTGTATTCTGTACATTCTTATACTTTAACCTGACATCTATAATAATTTTAAATGTTTTAAAAGTGATAAAACAATAAACAAAAACACACAGAGCATCCAGAAAGTATTCAAAGCACTTCACTTGTTCCACATATTGTCATGTTACAGCCTTATTACAAAATGGATTCATTTAATTGTTCACAGGTGAGTATGTACAGGCTTTGCTGTGGCACAAAATATTGAGCTCACATGTGTCCTGTTTTGGTGCATCTATTGATCATCTCTCAGATCTTTCCCAACTTGATCAGAGTCCACTTGTGGAAAATTCATTTGATTAGTGATGATTTTGTATAAATTATGATTTGATAATGTCCCATAGTTGACTGTGCATGCCAGAGCACAAACCAAGCTGTGAAGTCCAAGGAATTACAGTATATGTAGACTTCTGAGACAGAACTGTATCTAGGAAAAAATCTGGGGAAGAGTAAAGAAAAAATTCTGCAGCCCTGAAGGACCCAGAGAGCACAGCAGTTGACATCATCTGTGAATAGAAGAAGTCTGGAAGGATTCTTCCTAGAGCTGGCTGCCAAACCAATGTGAGCAATGGTAGAAGCTGAGCTGAGTGTAGGTGGACAAGAATCCAATGGTCACTCTGACAGAGCTCCAGCCTTACTCTATGGAGAGAAAACAGATTTCCAGAAGGACGACTATTTCTGAAGCTCTCCACCAACAAGGCCTGTATGGTAGAGTGGTCAGATGGAAGCCACACCTCAGGAAAAGACACATGATAGCCTGTCTACAGTTTGTCAAAAATACTAGAGGCTGTAAGTGCTGCCATTTCACTGCAGGTAAAATTTAATACATCTGTCATAGATTATCACCAAACACATCTTCCTTATTCATCATCCCCTATTATTGCAGAACATCGCATTGCAAACATAAAACATTAGTAGTAACATCACTGACAGTTTTGTTGGGAGTGATCATGTCAAAATGTTCCCATAGAGATGGAAACCTACCTTTTATGCCCGGCTGCTTGGATGAAGAAGCAGTTCATTAAATTTCAAATCTCTGTCACTATCAAATACACAAAACGCCAACGATACGCCACGAGCTGTGAGGGGATCCACTCTGGTTTATATCTGGTAATAAATCTCTTCTCAAAAAAGTGAAGTGGTATTGCAACATGGCATTTGGTACACATCTGGCACATCCAAATAAAATAGGAAAATAGGAACATAAATAGTGCCATCATTGCCAGACGTGGCCCACATCTGGTTGACATACACTCTGCCATGACACCAGTCAGTCAGAAGTGCCAGCTTGATGCCGGATTCGGACCAGACCTGTTTTCTATGAGCCTGGGCCACATAACCAAACCACAATCGGGCCAGATGTGACATGCCATCACATAAACGGTCCATCTACACCAAATCTGACCCATATCTGGATGACATATCACTTACCATGCCAGAAGTCAGCCAGCAGTGCCAGCTTGACACCAGATCCAGGCCAGACCTGCTGCTATGTGGGTTAATATCCAAACATGCATATGGTAGTGTCTAGGTTACATTAAAGGATCATGGGCAGGTCGGCCAATGAGGATGCAGCCTTTTGTTAGCCCTGAGCCAAATATTTGAAACATGTTGCTGGCATCAAAAATCAAAAAATAATTTTTCAACACTTAGAGAAATTTCCGGTTTGAACATTTGATCTGCTGACTTTGAACTGTTTTCATTAAACATCAGATTGAAGCGATTTCAGGTCATTTCATTCTGTTTGTTGTTTTCTGTTTATTTTTTTACAGTGGAAACAAATTGAGGCCACCTACAGGGCAGGTGGGGGACAGCAGGGATCTGAAATCATATGAGATGTTAGTGAGTGAGAAGTGGAAAAAATTGACTTAAGATGGCTCTAAGTGATAAAAGTTGATCTCAAACAGAAGATAAATCCACTGATTCTTCGTAAAGTTCATCTGGTGCTCACATGAATCCTGTGATGGAAACTTTACTTCACTCAATGTTTCTTCAAAGCTCATTTCAACATGTTGAAGTCATGAATGAAAGTGCAGACTGAGAGTGGATCACATGACGTCTAAGGTGTGTCATGTGACATGTTCAGTATTGTCACACATGTCTAGATTGTCCCTGATATCATAACTGCTCAAACACTTATCTTGTTGTATCTCTGTTGTGGCCAGTGCTATCCTCTATGCTGTTGCATGCCGGGGCAGCATGTTGAGGTCAGTAATGTTGTGGGGATGAAGCTGGACTCCCTTAGGGTGGTGTCTGAGAGGCGGATGTTGTCCAAGATAAAAACAATGTTGGATAATACCTCCCACCCACTCCGTGACATGCTGGCTACTCACAGGAGCATGTTCAGTGAGAAAAGCACCACTGAACGACACAGGAAATCATTCCTGCCCGCAGCCATCTCCCTGTACAACTCCTCCATCTAACACACTGTAAACACTGCAATAGTTACACACTGTTTGCACACGCCCTTTCTACTCAACAGTCAGAGTGTTTCTCCAACAGGAGGACTTTCTTTACATTCAACTCAGCACAGACACACTGACGAACCAGGAGACCTGAACCAAAACCCAGGATAGAGAGTTTCAGTAAATGTGGTGTTGACGGTGTGGAGGTGGATCAGAGTGTCAGAGGAGACTCTGTAGAAGGACAGAGTGCCAGCAGGACAGTTCACATACACTGCTACTCTGTTACAGACAGAGTAGGAGGAGGAGGAGATGGATTTTTCTGTCTTATTTTGCCTGACAGAACGAGGACGATCACCAGAGCAGATGAGACTCCAGGACTGATCATTCCATCCAAACAAACAGTCAGTACTGTCTCCTTTCCTTCTGATTTTTCTGGAACTCACTGATATCTCAACGTCTCCTGTCCACTCGACCTCCCAGTAACAGCGACCAGTCAGACCATCTCTACACAGCAGCTGTTCATAAACATCAAATCTGTCTGGATGATCAGGATATGACTGAACCTCCTCAGCATGTGTCACCTTCCTGTTGTTGTCAGACAGTTGGAGGTTTGTGTGTACTGTGTTTGTGTCGATTGTGAGTTGACAAGAATCTGATGGAGAGAACAAACACAATCCAGCTGCAGTTATTGATCCATCATCTGTTCTTTGATTGACACTTTAAGGATGACTCCTGACATCAGAGATGTGAATGAGTGATGTGACAGTTTGAAGATGGTTGAATGTGTGCTGCTTTGTTTTCATGAATCACATAAAAACAGACTTACACTTCCTCAGACCTGGTGTCAACCATCGGACTCCAGCAGGCTCCACCCTGAAAGGAGACCAGCACAGTCTCTTTCAGCATGCACACATGGACATTACATGGCTGTCATACACACACTGTTAGACACTGATAAAGGAGCAGTTCAACATTGTGGTCTTTTCCTGTTTCATATGTTAGGCTATGCTCTCTCTATTTCTGGTAATGCCACGCCGGTGGAAACCCAAACAAAACACACATTAAGAGGCTCTAATGTCTGTGTCTCAATCTCGCGGCCCATGTCACCTCTACTTGCAGCTCGCATAATGACTTGAAGAAATATTTTTTAAAATTATTACTCAAAAAATATTATTAACACTACATCGCATAGCATACATGAAGCATGTCAAAATAATAATAACCACTGCAGCCAAAAAGAGTGCCTGACGAGCCCAGTTGTAAGTAAGCTATTAAGACTCGACTGTACGCTGTTTTTGTGTTTTCCTCTGAAACAATAAGTTCAGTTGGAGCAGCCTTTCAACGCCTCTCTCTTTCTCTCGCTAGCAAAGTTGACCCTGACAACAAAGTAAAGCTAGTTTTCAGCTACCAGCCCGACACGGAACCCAACGTATTAGCCAGAGGTCCCTTTACTACGGTTCGGAGACGTGGACCTGTTTTTTGAAGGCGCGGAATACTTTTCAATGCGAGATCGCTGCAAAAAGTGCAGCCTTACCTAATGTCCACCCTACTGTTACTCGTTTTATATTAAGATTTAAACATCTAGTTGGTATTGGTATGGCGAGTAACGTTCAGTAACAGTAATAAGTAACACCACTGCAGCCAAAAAGAGTTCCTGACGAGCCCAGTTGTAAGTAAGCTATTAAGACTTGACTGTACACTTTTTTCGTGTTTTCCTCCAAAACAAGAAGTTCCACTGGAGCAACCTTTCAATGCCTCTCTCTGGACAAAAAAGTAAAGCTAGTTTTCGGCTACGACCCCGACACAGATCCCTACATATTAGCCAAAGGTCCGTTTACTATGGTTCGGAGCCGCGGACCTGTTTTATATACACGCAGAATAGTTTTTTATATGAGATCGCTGGAAATAAGTGCAGCCTTATCTAATGTCCGCCCTACTGTTACTCATTTTACATTAAGATTTAAAAAGCAGGTGGTATTGCTTTGAGAACTGCAAATGAATATTACCTTCAGTGATAGCTATTAATCACACAGCAATAGTACATTCACGTAGTTGTAAAAAGCATGATAATATATTAAGTAATCCAAAGTATTCAGAATACGTTACTCTCATTGAGTAATGTAACGGAATACATTACAAAATACATTTTGGGGCATGTATTCTGTAATCTGTAGTGGAATACATTTTTTAAGTAACCTCCCCAACACTGATTCCTACAAACTGTTCAAAGAAGTCCTGCCATTAATTAATGCTTCAATCTCTAATAATCGGCTATGTGCCTTCAAGGTGGCTGTAGTTAAACCTTTACTTAAAAAGCCATCTCTAGACAGACCCAGCTGTCTTAGCTAATTATAGGCCAATCTCCAACCTTCCTTTCATATCAAACATCCTTGAAAGAGTAGTTGTCAAACAGCTAACAGATCATCTGCAGAGGAATGGCTTATTTGAAGAGTTTCACTCAGGTTTCAGAGCTCATCACAGCACAGAAACAGCTTTAGTGAAGGTTACAAATGATCTTCTTATGGCCTCTGACAGTGGACTCATCTCTGTGCTTGTCCTGCTAGACCTTAGTGCTGCGTTTGATACTGTTGACCATAATATCCTATTAGAACAATTAGAACATGCTGTAGGTATTACAGGTACTGTGCTGCAGTGGTTTGTATCATATCTATCTAATAGACTCCAATTTGTACATGTAAATGGAGAGTCCTCTTCACACACTAAGGTCAATTATGGTGTTCCACAGGGTTCGGTGCTAGGACCAATTCTATTTACATTATACATGCTTCCCCTAGGCAGCATCATTAGAAGACATAGCATAAATGTTCACTGATATGCTGATGGCACCCATCTCTATCTATCCATGAAGCCAGATAGCACACACCAATTAGTTAAACTGCAGGAATGTCTTAAAGACATGAATTCTGCAATATGGTTTTTCAATTTTGTTGTCCGGGTGGAAAATCGTGAGAAATTCGGGAGAATGGTGGCTCCGGGAGATTTTCGGGAGGGGCACTGAAATTTGTGATTCTCCCGGAAAAATCGGGAGGGTTGGCATGTATGGTTGTGGCAACATCACTAACCTTGTCAAACAGAGAGTAAATAATATCACAGAATATGACGAGCGTATGTTGAGGTGAACTGAAGAGGAGGAGAGGGACAGGTGCTGCTAGGGCGAGACAGATGTCTCTCACGGAGTCCTTTAGTGCTGCAGGCTGGCAAGGTGTTCAAATAGAGCACAACATCAGTTTTTTTTTATTTCTATATGATGAACTCTGCATTATTAAGTGATAAGAACAAGTAATTTGATGTCCTGTAATCATTATGATGCTATAATTTGAGATACAAGAAATAAAATAAGTTTTTGTACAAAGTATCGGTATCGGATCACTATCGTCGATACCACCCTGAATATTACTTGGTATCGGATCGGAAAAGAAATCAGTGATATCGCACATCACTATTCAACGCACATATTAAACAAATATGTAAGACTGCTTTCTTCCATTTGTGCAACATCTCTAAAATTAGAAATATCCTGTCTCAGAGTGACGCTGAAAAACTAGTTCATGCCTTCATTACTTCCAGGCTGGACTACTGTAATTCATTATTATCAGGATGTCCTAAAAACTTGCTGAAAAGCCTTCAGCTGATCCAAAATGCTGCAGCAAGGGTCCTGACAGGGACTAGAAAGAGAGAGCAGATTTCTCCTGTTTTGGCTTCCCTTCATTGGCTTCCTGTTAAATCCAGAATTGAATTCAAAATCCTGCTCCTCACATACAAGGTCTTAAATAATCAGGCCCCATCTTATCTTAATGACCTTGTAGTACCATATCACCCTATTAGAGCACTTTGCTCTCGCTCTGCAGGCCTACTTGCTGTTCCTAGAGTATTTAAAAGTAGAATGGGAGGCAGAGCCTTCAGTTTTCAGGCCCCTCTTCTGTGGAACCAGCTTCCAGCTTGGATTCGGGAGACAGACACTATCTCTACTTTTAAGATTAGGCTTAAAAATGTCCTTTTTGCTAAAGCATATAGTTAGGGCTGGACCAGGTGACCCTGAATCCTCCCTTAGTTATGCTGCAATAGACGTAGGCTGCCGAGGGACTCCCATGATGCATTGAGTTTTTCATTTTCAGTCACCTTTCTCACTCAACATTTAATATTAGACCTCTCTGCTGAATCACACTTGTTATTAATCTCTGTCTCTCTTCCACAGCATGTCTTTATCCTGTTTTCCTTCTCTCACCCCAACCGGTCGCAGCAGATGGCCCCGCCCCTCCCTGAGCCTGGTTCTGCCAGAGGTTTCTTCCTGTTAAAAGGGAGTTTTTCCTTCCCACTGTCGCCAAAGTGCTTGCTCATAGGGGGTCATATGTTTGTTGGGTTTTGTATTTTGTATTATTGTAGTGTGACCTTGTCAGCAGCATGTTTCTGTAGAGAGATTAATCTAATTTGAATCAGGCCAAACAGAAGATGATTTTTCTTTTCTTTCTTTTTCTTCTTGCTGAACTAGTAAACATGCAGATATCTATGCAAATTGTGAATATGTGAAGAGCAAAAGAGAGTTATTGTTGTTGAAAAATGTCTCCCTGGAAACTCCCCTACATTAATATCTTAATCATTCAGATAGATTAGTGTTTCTATTCCTGAAAATATTTCTTCAGTGTTATTATTCATTTCACATCGATATAAAAAACAAACAAAGTGAAGGACACAGCAAATGTTTCCAGCTCTTCCTCCTCTATCAGACATTCTCTCAATACTTCAAAATGTCGAGTCTCCAGCGTGGATCCTTCCGTCCGGCCGACAACAGCTTCATTCCCGAGTTTCCTGGATGATTGTAGCTCAGGTCCAGCTCTCTCAGATAGGAGGGGTTGGAGCTCAGAGCTGTGGCCAGAGAAGTACAGCCTTCCTCTGTGATCAGGCAGCCTGACAGACTGCAGACACACAAAACAATCCATCTTTGAACACTTCATAGGAGGGAAGGATGTGAAAGATGAAGACTAAAACTAAAGGAATCATAATGTCCAGAATGTCCTGTCACGTGGCAGCTTACACCAAAATGATGTTACATCTGCTGGAGCACACTGCTGTTTTTGTTTGGCTTGGTGAAGCTTTACAGACAGTTCAGAGTCTAATACTCCAACCAAGGGAAAATAAAATATCTGACAATTCTATAAGCGTTAGTAATTCATTCAGTAATGTAATACAAATGCTAAATGATACTGAGTGGGAGCGATTTAATCCTGACCTGAGAGTTTCTAGTTTACAGTACGGACTTCTCACTCCAGCAGACAGAATCTCCACTCCTGAGTCTTGCAGGTTGTTATCACTCAGATCCAGCACTCTTAGACTGCAGGGCTGGGAGCTAAGGATTGAAGACAGACTTTCACAGCTTTTCTTTGTGAGGTCACAGCCACTCAGTCTAGAAATAAAGAGCAAAAGACCAAAAAATGGGTTTAAAGTGAATTGATAGAGTACTGAAGAGTTTGGGAATTTTATAATAATAATAAGGTTTCATATCTAGCTGGAATTGTTATTCCCTTATTTCAAACACATTAGAACTGTGGCAATTTAATGTGATTAATAACTGAAGACAAATACTAAAATACAAATGATGAAACTGATCATTAGTAGCTATGATTTTTTTTACTGTAAATAATTTCATTAATTAAAAATAAACAGTCCTTGATTTGACCTCAGAGTTTCCAGTGTACAATGTTGACTCTGTAGACCAACAGAAAGAAGCTTCACTCCTGGATCCTGCAGGTTGTTGTTGCTTGCATCCAGCTCTCTCAAACTAGACGACTGGGAGCTGAGGACTGAGGACAGAGCTTCACAGCTTGTCTCTGAGAGGTTACAGGCACTCAATCTGAAAAATGAACGCATAAACAAAAACACTGAAATTAAAGTGTATTGATGGTGCAATGACGACTTATTAGATTTGATAATAGTTACTATTATTTCAGGACCGGCTTGAATTATTACTGCTTTATTTTAAATACAACAGAAATGTGTTAATTTAATATAATTTAGAACTAAAAATACGAAAAATACTAAACTACACCAACGGATGGCTGATGGTGACCATTGTTTGCTGTGCTTTTTATAAAATTGTAAATATTCACAGCTTCTCTCTGAGAGGAAACAGCCACCCAGTCTTGAAAAATAAAGAAAACAAAAAGACTGGATGCAAAATGTACCAATAGTTCAGTGAAAAAAATTGTATAGCCATATTCATTGTTGTTTCAGAGGCAGCTAGAATTGGGATCATCTAATTTTACACATAAGAAATTTAGCAATTTACTTGAAAGAGAAATTTCACAGTCCCACAGGTTCACAGTGGGGATGGTGTGCATTTAGGCCCAAAGTTCAACTTTGGTCTCGCCTGAGCAGAGCATCTTCTTCTTTCACATGTTTGCTGTGTCCCCCACATGGATCCTGGCAAACTGCAAACAGGACCTTTCTGGCTTTCCTCTTGCCATTCTTCCATATACACCATAATTGTGCAGTACATGACTAACAGTTGTCCTGTGGACAGATTTGGACATCTGTCAAAGTCTAAGGAGCTTGGAAAGAAAAGCGTCTGGACTTCTTTAAGTTGCTTGAAGACGTTTCACCTCTCATCCGAGAAGCTTCTTCAGTTCTAAGGGTCAAATGGTGGAGAGTCCCAGATTTAAACCCAGTGGGAGTTCCTCCCAAGAGGGACAAAAGGACCCCCTAACGATCCTCTAACTAATCACACAAGCAAAGGTGTGAAAACGGATGACCTACACTAATTTTCACACATTGGAAAGATGCTTTTCTTTCCAAGCTCCTTAGGCTACGTCCACTCTTGCCCGGATAGATTTGAAAAAAGTGTTTTCGTCTGAAAACGCACTGCGTCCACACTAGCCTTTTCAGTCATTTTCACAGAGTTGTGCGTCCACATTGAAACGGCCGAAAAAAAGATTCAGCCTGCCTCATTTCTGTCAGCGGTTCATTTACTTTGCGGCTCGTTGAAACGTCGCGGCAAAATGTTTTTTTTAATGGACTAACAATGAGGTTAAGTTGTTGCTGGGAGTAACACAAAAGTACAAAGGTGCAAAAGCGAGTGAGAGTTAAATAATTTGAAGAAAAGCTATCTGGAGAATGTACAGACTGATATTAATCTTTAATAGAGCTGTCAAAATTGAGAGCAAAAAAAACAACTGCTGTATAATGCTCTCTGCTATCTTTGTTTAATTGGTCACAAGACTACATCACATGGCTAAAATGCGTCGTCGTTTTCGAAAGTCTCCGTTTTCACTGTCAACACTGCGATGCAAACGCACTGTCTTCAAATGTATTCGTTTTCGAGAACGTTTTCAAAACGCTGCATCTCAGTGTGGACGGGAGGTCAAAACAGAGAGAAAACAATGCGTTTTCAAACAAAAACGCATTAGTGTGGACGTAGCCTTAGACTATGATGACCTGGATCACTGAGAACCTTCACAGATACATATGTCAAAGGTTAAGCCTTTTCTTTCCAGGCGTGACTTGGAAACTCTCATCCATGCTTTTGTAACCTCACGCTTGGACTACTGCAACTCCCATTTAATAGAGTGCCAGAGTACTCTGTCATGCCTGCAACTGGAGCAGAATGCTGCGACATGGTTTTTAACTGGTAAAAGAAAATTTGAGCATATTATTCTGGTTCTGGCCTCTTTAAACTGGCTTCCAGTTGAATTTAGAATCTATTTTAAAATCCTTTTACTGGTTTTTAAATCCTTAATTGGTCTGGAGCCTGTATATGTGCCTGATCTTCAATCCGGTCAGCTGAGCAGCTGTTGCTCTCAGTTACTAAATCATGGCTGAATTTTAGGCTACATTCAAACATCAAATGCAACTTTTTTGACCCTCTCCAACCCATATCCGATCATGGTATGACAGTGTGAACAGCACAAATCCGATATTTTCAAATCTGATCTGGGTCACTTTCGTATGTGGTACTGAATCCGATACCTGTCAGATGTTTTAGAAAGCAACTGCTGTTTGAACGGTCATGTCACATTAAATCCGTCTTTTACGTCACTGACACAAGACAGACGCCAATTATCAGCACAAAGACATCGCAAATGCTTCCTGGCCATCCAGTGTAGATGTTAGTGAAAGTGTTGGGAAGACAATGTTGGAGAAACGTGAACATTTTATTTGTACTGTATAATCTGCAGATTCTGACAGAAAACTGCAACTATCCTTTGAAGCACAGCTCCTCTCTAAATCAGGAATAAAAATAATTATTAGACCATATGCAAATAACTCTTTAACTTAAAGCAAAATTGTGAAATGTAAAGTCTGAAACAAGTCTTTATATTAACGGCCATCAGTCAAACAATACTGTTCGGTCTGGGTCTAAACAGAGCGCAATGTGTGACGTCTTCTGTAAGGGTTCACACAGGAGCGCGTTTGCTGTCACATTTTATTTGGAGTGTGAACAAGCAGACAAAAAATCAGATTTGATCAAAAAATCGGAATTGAGTATTAAGACCTGCAGTTCGAGCGTAGCCCTAGAAGAAACCAAACATTCTCTATTGTGGCCCCAAAGCTTTGGAATAATCTTTCTCTTCATATTAGGCAATCTACATCAGTGGTAGTTTTTTAAGCTGGTTAACCTACTAAGACCCAAACTCTTTCATGGTATGCATTTTTAATTTCTCTTTACTATTTGGGCTGATTGGGACCTGATGAATGTAAAAACAATGAATGATCTTTTTACCTGATTTTGCTCTACAAGGGCCTGATATCCACATATGAGAACAATTATTTTAAATTTCGATAAAACAGTGGCTTGTGTGTGTTTGTCTGTGAATGATTGATGATCAGGTGACTCTTTCGTTTCAGTTTATTTAACTTGAACACAATATTTCCAGTTCAGCACTGACATTTTCCATGACTGATCAGTTTTCCACTGAACCCACTATCCATATTCAACAGCCCAATTCCCGGCATCACTAAAAGCAGAAAGGAGTTAATTAGCCTGATTGCCTCCACCTGGATCCCAGCTTCCCTGGTACTGGCCCTTGAGCCCGCTGCATCGCCTCATGCTGAAATCATTTCCTTCAGCTCCCTGCCATGACTCTTAACCTGTTCCTGTTTGAAATTACAGTATTTCGCTCCAATAGGACATGGTCTCCAGCCACCAGTTTTCCTGGTTCTAGACAATGGGCTCGATCAAAGCTGATGTTCTCCACAGTGTCCTTTGGAGGCTTCAGATGGGTCTTAATAAAGTTTTTAACTGTTGTCCTATGGTGTGCGGATACATGAAAATACAAGGTTTTCTCTTATACTATGGGCTGGGTATCTATGACAGTCTCTTTTAATTTTCTTCATTCATTTCTTCATTCTCAGTTAAAGACTCGACAGATTTCTTCATCATTGACCCTTCTTCATAACTTTCTCTTTGAAGCATCGGGTGATATAATCTTGGAGAGTGTCCAAATTCTCCTCACTGACCTCCAGGGTGTAGGAGATGATTAAGCAGATATGGTCAATTATATGTCTTTTTTTTTTTTTTTCGTATAGTTACGTAAAACTGAAGATTAAAAATGTTTGTTTAATTCTGAGGTAAAATTCTGTTTTGTTTTCCGCAAACTCTCATGTGTCTGACGTCACCTACAGCATTTTCCTTTCCATCACTTCTGTCACTTACTTCACTTTTTCTTTGAATGTGTCCTTAAACAATTAATGGCTAAATAAAAAAACAAAAACAAAAACAAAAAATTCTGCGAAAAAGATTGATTCAAAATTCCTCCACAGTAATGTGAAAGCGCCATTGCCAGTTTTCTAGAGTGCATGTTGGATTACTTTTTGCATATAGGGCCAACAAGGTTTAATATATTTTTTTTAGGAAATAAAAGCCATCATAATTTTAAAGATGCATTTTGTATTCACTTGAGTTATGTTTGTCTAATATTACAATTCGTTTAATGACGCAAAACAGAATTTAAGGGATGAAGGGGAAAAAAGGAAAGCACATGACTCACAGAGCTTTGTTGCAGGCTTTGACCACTGGCAGCAGCCTCAGAAGAGCCTCCTCTGAAGCAGAGTATTTCTTCAGGTCAAACACATCCAGATCTTTTTCTGATGACAGTAAGATGAAGACCAGAGCTGACCACTGAGCAGGAGACAGTTCATCTGTGGAGAGACTTCCTGAACTCAGGGACTGTTGGATCTCCTCCACTAGAGAACGATCATTCAGTTCATTCAGACAGTGGAACAGATTGATGGTCTTCTCTGAACTCAGTTTCTCGCTGAGCTTCGTCTTGATGTACTGGAGTGTTTTCCGATTGGTCCGTGAGTTACTTCTTGTCTGTGTCAGCAGGCCCCGTAGGAGAGTCTGATTGGTCTGCAGTGAAAGACCCAGGAGGAAGCGGAGGAACAAGTCCAGGTGTCCATTTGGACTCTGTAAGGCCTTGTCCACAGCACTCCGGTAGAAAGATTGAAAATGTCTTTTTTTTCCAAATAAATCAGACTTCTTGGAGGTTGTTTGTTGTTCTTCCAGCAAATTGAGTCCAGAGTTGATGAAGGTCAGATGAACATGAAGAGCAGCCAGAAACTCCTGAACACTCAGATGGATGAAGCAGAACACCTTGTCCTGGTACAGTCCTCTCTCCTCTTTAAAGATCTGTGTGAACACTCCTGAGTACACTGAGGCTGCTCTGATATCGATGCCACACTCTGTCAGGTCTGATTCATAGAAGATCAGGTTTCCTTGCTGCAGCTGCTCAAAAGCCAGTTTCCCCAGAGACTCAATCGTCTTCTTGCTCTCTGGACTCCAGTGTGGATCTGTCTCAGCTCTTCCATCATACTTGACCTTCTTCACTTTGGCCTGAACCACCAAGAAGTGGATGTAAATGTCAGTCAGGGTCTTGGGCAGCTGTCCTCCCTCTCTGGTTTTCAGCACATCCTCCAGAACTGTAGCAGTGATCCAGCAGAAGACTGGGATGTGGCACATGATGTGGAGGCTTCGTGATGACTTGATGTGGGAGATGATCTTGCTGGCCTGCTCCTCATCTCCGAATCTCTTCCTGAAGTACTCCTCCTTCTGTGGGTCAGTGAACCCTCTGACCTCTGTCACCATGCCAACACATTCAGGAGGGATCTGATTGGCTGCTGCAGGTCGTGTGGTTATCCAGAGACGAGCAGAGGGAAGCAGTTTCCCCCTGATGAGGTTTATCAGCAGCACATCCACTGAGGTGGATTTTCTAGGGTCAGTTAGGATTGTCGCTTCGTGGAAGTCCAGAGGAAGTCGACACTCATCCAGACCATCAAAGATGAACACAACCTGGAAGTCTTCAAACCTGCAGATTCCTGCTTCTTTGGTTTCAGTAAAGAAGTGATGAACAAGTTCCACCAAGCTGAACTTTTCCTCTTTCAGCACATTCAGCTCTCTGAAAGTGAATGGAAATATGAACTGGATGTCCTGGTTGGCTTTGTCTTCAGCCCAGTCCAGGCTGTATTTCTGTATTAAGACCGTTTTCCCAATGCCAGACACTCCCTTTGTCAGCACTGTTCTGATTGGTTCATCTCTTCCAGGTGAGCCTTTAAAGATGTCTTCTTGTCTGATTGTTCTTTCTGGTCTGTCTGGTTTCCTGGACGCTGTTTCAATCTGTCTGACCTCATGTTCATCATTGACCTCTGCAGTCCCTCCCTCTGTGATGTAGAGCTCTGTGTAGATCTGATTCAGAAGGGTTGGGTTTCCTGCTTTAGCGATCCCCTCAAACACACACTGGAACTTCTTCTTCAGCTCAGATTTAAGTTTAAGATGACAATCTTCAGCAAGGCTTTCTGAATAAAGAAAGAATATCAGTTCATCTTTTACATAGCCCATATCAGAACGTGGTCTTTTTAAATACATGTTGGTTCATCTCTTGAAATTTTAGTTAATGTTAATGTTATAACCAGCAGCTTAAATCTTTAGAGAAATCCTTTTACTTCTCTGCAGATGGTCAGCCAGCTCCTCCTGCTTCATTCTCCTCAGGAAGTCCACTGTGATCTTCATAAATGCCTCTCTGCTGCTCCTCCTGTGTTCATCTTCCTCCCTCTGACTCTCTAAGCATTCTGGGTCATCTGGACTCAGAACCTTCTGGATCTTCTGCAGCTCGTTCTTCACAAAAATGATGATGTTGTCCTCCAGCAGCTGCAACAGAATACTTTATGAATGACCCAATCGGACTGAAATCATGGAGCCACACATCAAATCTGTGTTGGACACACTGACAACCCACTGATCTACAAACAGCAGCATGGAGATGACTGTGAACAGAATAGATGTAAAAGTAATTGTTGTACATGTACAGACCATAAATATGGAGTCCAGGTGTGTTTGATGCTGCTGGGCAGACTGACCACTGGGAACCTCTGAGCTCTCCTGGTCCACTCTGTGGAGGAGCCATGGAGATTTAATCCACAAAAAAATCCTTCACCATGAAAAAAAACAAACAAACAAAAACCAAACAAATCATCTGTTGGTTGTTGGAATTTTTAGTTGAAAGGTGTGGGCATAGTCATTTTTGCAACGGACCTTATTTGCATTTGTACTTGTATGAGTTTCCCTTTCAGATAATAAAATGATGAACAGAAAATCAAATATACAAATCAGGTTCAAGTGTCCTACCATTCATATCATGATTAATGACAGTATGTTCTTTTTAAATGTTTTCAAGTTTGTTTTAGATAACACTGAATTTTAAATCCTTGTGTTTGGTTGTGATCACATTTTAAGCTGTATCATCTTACATGTTGGAGAACTCCCAACCAACCTAGAGCAGTCTGATAGAAATCTGAACATGATCTAGCATCTGAATTTCAACCAACTCTAGTTCAGTCTTTCTTCCTAAAGATTAGAAAAATTGCCAGTGTCAGACCAATGCTTGTGAATGCCTTATGCACACCCTCATTTCCTCCTGATCAGAAATTTGCAGCTGATTGTAAATAAGCCTAAATGATGCAGCAGTGTCACATCTAAGGTCAGTATGAAACTGTGTCACACTGAATAATGTGGAGCTGCAGTTGTAGCAGGAGTAGGCCTCAAAATGACTACAGCTAACAACTCCAACTAGAAATCAAAACTGGCACACAAACCCAAACACAATCACTACAACTGAACCCTTCAGGTACCACAAAACCCACAGGCTGCAAAAGCAGAGCTGCACGGTTACAGACTCAAACAACAACACTGAGCATGACCTACATTAGCTGCTGGCTAGCCTCATTTAGAGCTACAAGAGTCAACAACTGAACATGACTCAGATCTGATTGCACAACATTAAAATCCCCAAATGCTTTAACCTAAAGCTCACATACACAAAGCAGCTTTACAGAGGTCGTCATTACTACCACATGCTGCCCTTGACAGCGGTTTGAAACGTCGGCCATCTTGCTCTAGAGCTTTCTCGGTTTCCTGCCCACCTTAAAAGTTTGTCTAACTTTAAGCTGTTTAACTTAACTTAGCAAGTCAAACAGCAAAGTCTGTGTGGACAGATGGATGCTGGAAGTCTCCAAACATTTACAACAAAAAACTTCATATTTCTCTTTTTGTCAAAAGTTCAGTGAGCAGAAGATGAACTGATCTTCAAAAGGCACAAAGGAAGTTGTTTTTGTTTTAGCCTTTCCTCTTTTTTTAGCAGATTACAGTTGATTTTTATTTGATGGATTTTCAGAAAAGTGGCAAAAAGTGGAGATTGACTTTAATTTTTAGAAGTTAAAATAATAACCAGTGTTTGAGTCAATTTTGTTGCTCTGAGTTTTATGAGTAAAAGTGAAATCTGTGCAGCAAAGTTAGTGTTACCTCCTCTAACGTGCTACAACATACAGTACAACATGACTGATGGAAGAAAACATAAGCACGAGCATTATTTCCTGTTTGCTGAAGTGAATTTTCAGTAGCTTAGAAACCAAAGGCTTGTTTTTAAGAGACAGTTTAAATGGGACTGAGGGAATGACATGTTTGCACTGCAGTTTATATCCAACAACATCAAGCAGTTAAATCTGTTCTCAAAGAGTTAATGTTGCTAACAGCTCTCCTCTCTGCAGCAGATTCCTGCTGGAGTTTAAAATCAATGGGTTCACTTTTAGACCAGTCGCTCCCTGAAGACACACAGCTGGGTCCAGGTTTAGTTTTGAGTTTCTGAAGGATCCTGATAATTGAAGCACAAATCTTCAGTGTTGGGTAAGTTACTTTAAATTAGTAACTTAGTTACATTACTAGTTACTTCCATCAAAAGTAACTCAGTTACTTCAAGTTACTCGTTACTTTCAAAGTAACTAGTTACTAGGGAAAGTAACTTTGGTTTTACTCAGACTTCTCTTGTTAATGTGTTGCTTCCGTAACTGGATACCCAGCAAGACTGCCAGTCTTCTACACTGCAAACCCGAACAAGTTGACTGAACTTAAAACTTTTGTGGAAACCGATTACCTCAAAAGATTTGAGTACACAAACTCATCCCTTCTAAGTATGGGGGTACTCAAAATTTGTATGTAGTGTTAACCTAAAAATTTAAAATTATATCCTATATTTTATTAATTGAGCGTTACTCAAAGACTGTATACTTTAATTTCAATATTTTTGTGTTTCTTGTAGTTTATTATTTTGATGCAACACAATGCAATTATATTACAACCTAAACTCAAATGATATGATTATTATAAGATATGTATGTTCCAATGTTTGAGTGTAGACTACTAAACAAAGCACAGAAATTTAGTTACTTCACATTTAGTTTATTTAACATTTTTTCATGAAAAAAAAAACAACATCACAAATGTTTTTATCAAACCACTAACATGGACATGGGCACCGTAAAGTGCGCATTATAAATTCAGTGTAGAACATTTAAATCACAAAAGACGACATCAGTCCTAATTCTCAAAATATACAAAAATGCACAACAAAAAGTCAAATACTAATCACCTTTTTTCAAAAATAGAAATGAAAAACAATTTTTGAAAATGGGTAAAAAGAAAGACGATAAGCTTCCAAATAACCAGAACAGGCAGTCAAGTATAGGAAAATAAGGTAAACTGATGGAGTTAAATCCACCCAAAGCCTGTAGTAAACTTAAAGTGCTTCAAACAAAGTGCTCAGTAACAGTGCATGTCCTAACAAACATCGCCTTATATTCCTTCCAGAACTACTCCTTCAGCAACAAATCATTTTTAAGGGCATGTAGGCAGGGTTTCAGGGGTTTGCCGTCATCAAGCCCCATGAAGATTTTTTGGACAAAGGTAAATGTGTGAACCAGCTTCCTGGGGTAGTCTAAATGCAGAGCATAGATCAAGCCAAACAATAAGGCAAATGCATCTGAAAATCCGGGAATATCACGCAGCACCAGGTCGCCTTCCACCACAACGGCCATGCTTGAGGAAGTAAAATGGACAGGACTGGTCTGGGAAGCACCGTCGGTAACCACTGTGAGAAGGGCAACTGGAGTGTCAAAGAGGGTCGACTCATCCAATGTGTCCGCCTGGAATAGACACAGTATCAATAAGTAAGGTTGGTTTGAGAGAATGTGGCAAGCATGACCTGTAATCTAGCAAAACATTCAGCAGTGTAGTGGGTTACTTTGTAACGAGTTAGGGTACTCTACTTTTTTGACAAATGTACATTAATGTGTTAGCTTGTTGCATTACATAATTAGTATGTTTGTTATTTGTCAATAAAAAAGTAATTTATCATTTCATGACTTTATCCCAAAAAGAAACTAAATCTTGACTTCAGCCTGGTTTTGGGGCCACCTGCAGTCAAATTGTATTTTAAAAATCCATGGTGTTTTATCTCACTAGCACAATTTAAGTAATGCAAAAATACACTTACATTACATGTCTTAAAGAATTCTGGGTCCCCTTCCCGCAGGTATACAGGAAGGGCATGAAGCACTGCAGTGCGTTTCACGTTGACATCAGGCGTCTCCTAAAAAGGGAAAAGAAAAGTTCATTGAACACAAAGTTTTCAGGTGTCATTCTTTGGGGAGAATACATGTTTATGAAACTGCATAGCATGTGACTCTACAGAATTTTGGAGACATTTCGTTTGAGACACAACCTTTCTGTCTCTGATGACAAAGAGTCTGTTTCTTACTCATTTGACAAAAATCCTACACAGTATTTTAAAATACTCTTCTCCAGATCAGAGCTGTAATCTGTATAGAACACGGATGTTCAAAGCAAGGAAAAATTGAGTTTGTATCAGTGAAACTTTTAATTTGTGTTAATTTTATCATTAGCAATAGTCACCTGAAGATCATAATGATTCAGGATGGTTCGCAGAGCCTCCGATATCTTGCCAGTCCGTGCAGCCTTCTGTCTGTATAGAGCCATAAGTCGTGGTGTGTGTCTGTCAAGTTCAGCGTAGAACTGGTTCCGCAGGTTGATGTTTGTGACTCGGTGGAACTCCGCACAAATCTAAAATAAAACAGGAACAAAAACATCCAACATGAAGCCAAATTACTGACCAAATTTACATCTTATAAATTGCCCAACTTCTGTCTAACCTTGTTTTATAGATGTCCTATTAAGTTTTTAAAAAAAATTGGACCAGAACCACAAGCACAAGTGTATCACAAAGCTGAAATATATTTTATTTGTTATCTATTATTTATTTATTTATGTATTATCTGAATCTGAAGAGATCTGCTGAACTTGCATTGTTTCATGTTAAACTGAAGAAGAAGAAAAAAAATATATCAAAGCACAGATACCTGAGAGTCAAATCGCAGAGCAGGCCATTTCTCTAAGAAGTTCTTCACCATTGGGCTGTCTTGAACAATTTCATGGCGACGTAGTGCGAAGGTAGTCTGCATCAGTTTTTCAATCATTACTTTGTTGGGCTCAGTCTTCTCAACCTCATTTTTTATCTGGACTCTCATATCCTCCAAACTGACCTGATCTTCTCCTCTTGGAAAGTTTGGGAGGTAGTTCACCTCAGCTCTTCTGGCTCTTTTTATGTTTGAGTGGGGATGCTCTCTTTCAGGGTTGTTAACACTCCTCCTGCCAGCGTTGACAGACACCTCCACACATCCAGATCTGGCTAGCTTGGTGCGATAATTTCCCATCTTGAATTTTAAACTGGTCTTCCAACCATAACTTCCATTCGTACTTCCAGGCTCTTTAAGACACGGATGAGTGGTAACAAGAGCTTCTGCTGCCAAACCGACATCTCTATCACTCGGATAAGCTTTGAAGGTGTGCATCACTGAAGCCATGGTCTCCAAGATGTTGTGCTTTTGGGCTCGAGTCAACCTCAGATGTTTTCCAGACATCTCAAAGGCTCTATTTCCCTCCTCAAGGAGATGTTCAACTTCGTAAGAAAAGGTAGGTACTGGGAAAGTGTCAGGCCAACACTTCAGACGCTGAGCTAATGGCACATGAGGAAGGATGTCTGTATCAGAACTTGCACATGAACTGACATCACTTTCAGATCTCACTACTTTTAGTGTGCCCTTCTCCGGCAACTCTTGAATATCCAGTAGGCAGGTAAGTTGCCCATCAAAGTCGGGGTCTTCGTATTGTAAGGTAAACTCAAAGTCCAGCCTTGGGTTGAGCTTCTCCCGGAGTATGGTGATTAGTTCTTCCACCGACTCAGGCCGCTTAGTTAGAGAAACCTTTACAGCAACATCTGTGGTGACGTGAACTCTCAGAAGGAACTTTTGGGAAACTGCCATCATCCTATGACTGAAACAAGGAATGGAGATGATTTTTAAAAAATGAATAGTCTCATATATAAGAACACTGTACATCATACCATTAACCTTATTATGGTCAGTGATAATTGTATCGAATTGAAAGTACACTGTACATTTCATGACAAAATAAACACTTAGCATGGCAAAAAAAACTTACAATTACTGCTGTTTACTTTGAGTGCAGTCTTGAATTCTATGGCCGATCATCCAACAGTCCAAAACTTAGGTAAGAATGTCAGATGTTACAAAGTCACAGGCCATCATTTCAGTTAGTCATGGTAAACAGTAACCCTCTTTCAGTTTTAAGTTTTTACCATACAATCAACATTGTCTCATTGTCACAAAATATAATAGACTGGTTGAAAGAAGTACAAGGTAATGGTAATGGGGGAGCCATGAAAATATATCTTTTCAACATGATTCAGTGTGACAAAGCAGGGCCATGTTTTTTTTTATTTTTTTTTTAATGAAACAGGTCTTTTAACCTACAAATGTTTTAATGGCCATGAAGGAAGGACTCTTCAATAGATCTTTCAACTCACCTGTGTTTACTGTCTCCACCTGAAATGACTTGCAGTCGGAATTTTTTTTTCTTCGGTCTTTTTTTCTTCGGTCGTCAGCCTTGGAATAAAAAATAAAAATATTGAAAACCTTATCAGCACACTACATATACAACACCTTGCTATATTTCAGTCTGGGTATTACTTTTAATTGTTTAAGATGGAAGTTGCCACTGCTAGCTACGTCAATTTTGAATGATGCTACTGAGAAGACAAACACCTGCCGAACAATGAGGCTGCTTTTGTAAAAACGCCAACTTTCTTGCTTTGGCAAGGGGTCGTTAAAATATCACTAGGACCCGTTCTTTATGTCTGATTCTTATTAAAACTGTGTTTTAATCGGTTAAAACTGTAAAACTGACGACATAATCTATGTTTGAAAAAGAGCACGAACAACTATTCACCACCTGGGTCTGTGCTTTTTAACACAACAGCGCATTCGAAAAGAAGTTCTTGGCTGCAACATATTAATATACTTGCTTTTTTACGGGAAAAATATACACAACGAAGGATCCGTTTCACTTACAAGTTTCTCCAAATGTGCTCTCCAGTTGCTCGAGAAGGGCAGCCATATTGAACAGAATTTTCTGTCAACGTCGTTCAGGTTAGAGAGAAAACGTCATGACGTAGTTGACGTACACATGCGGAGCTCGGAAAAAAACATTTACTCAAAAATCATAATTAAGACAGCAGTATTTACTCTTAACTTCTAAGCCATGTACAATTATAATTGTTTGAATCGTTAACAGAACAGAAAAGTTTTAAGTTGTTTCAACTTTGTGAGAAATTTCAATTGTTATATACACATACTTTATAAGTCAGGTAGACTGTTGGGGTTTACAGTGTAGCTTGCTTACTTGCCACAAGTGCACTGTGCCACCTACCAATAGAAAGGAAAAGATAATGTGCATATTTCCACGAGAGAAATCCCACGCCTGGACTGTCGTTGACCGCCGCCATGATTCTACCTACGTCACAGCGTCATGTGCGCTTTTTACATCCAACACAAAAACTGCAGTCGTGGTGCTTTTGATTGTACTCAGAACTCAGAAATTCTGCCTTCTGAATAGGAAGATGTAGGTAACACCAGACTGCAGATGAGCTGCAAACAGAGCTGGACTGGGACAAAAAAATCGACCCGGGCATTTTGACTAGGGACCGGCCCACCATTATAGGAAAAATCATAAAGCCTTTGAATGAAAACAAACACTGTTGTGACAGTGATGTACACTGTTCTGATGGTATATATGTATCAATCTATCAATCGTTTGTTGTAAGACTCAGATAATTATTTATTAAAAGCGAGACATTTTAAATGAGAATAATAAAGAAAAGTATTTCTTTGTGCCCCCCTTTCCCTGTTAATGCCCTACCTGGCCCCCTGGCAACACTTTGCTAGACCCGCCCCTGCACAGTTACCAGCTGTCAGCTACGTAGAAAAGGATCCTGGTGTTATTTGTCTCTCAGAAACAGTTCATAACTTCCCTTCAACTCATTCATGTCACCTAAAAGGTAAACCTGTTTCTCCATCACCTGTTCAGCTCTGATGATTCAGTAAGGACATCTCCTGGTTTCATCTTCATGTTTCCCTCTCACCAGATAACCAAACCAATATCATGACCAGCAGCTTTACAGCTGTGGCTCCAGCAAACATCAGCTGATACTAGAAATTAATATTAAATAAATTCTAACAACAGCTGATCAAACGTGCTGCTGTTGTTTAACGCGACATCCGCTGGTTTCCTCTTTCTGGCGCGAAGTGGGTGATAAACAAACAAGGGAGAAAAGCCGATCAGCTGATCATTGATCAGTTTCATGATTGAAGTAGAAACAGGAGAGAATGAGAGAAGAAGAGGCAGCTGTGCAGCAAAGACACAGAATAAATCCAGCTTTGTGTCTTTTTCATTGTAGCTGAAGTCCGGGACCAACTTTGTTCCTTTTCACCTCAATACGAAACACATAATGTTTTCTCTGAATACGAGACAATTCCGTTTTTTAGGGGACGGTTGTCAACTCTAATAATTAACCTTATGAACAAAATAAAGTTCAACATCAGTAACATAGCACCCACCCAGCTGTATAGAAACTCCGTCATGCTAGCTAGCACGCAGTACGAAAATGTCAGCATACCGAAAATAAACTCCACCTAAACTTGGTTTATATCTGACCCAGATAGACTGCAGGTCATAACTTCTTACCTGAAGTTCAGTTCACCTGACACGCGGACCGGCGGCCGCTTCGGGTCTCTCCTCTTGCCTCCCTTTTCCTTCATCCACCTGCTGGCCTCCACCACTTGCTAATGTTATTGAATCTGTGGAAGCTCCACGATAGCCACCACACGAAGTAACGAGTAACGAGCCTATCTAAATCCCAGTAACGAGTAACGCGTTCCTGATTTTGGCATAATAACTAGTTACTGTGCTCGTTACCACAATAATAACGTAGTTACTGTAACGCGTTACTTAATAACGCGTTAGTCCCAACACTGCAAATCTTTAATCAAGGACTCATCACATAATATAAAATGCTGACAGAATTTTAGACATTATAATCGTGACTTTAAGTTACATCTTTCTTGATGACTGTTTTTGTTGAAATCTATTAATGACATGATTCAACACGGTGTTCATACAGCTGGGTGCCAGTCCAGATTCAGGTCTCCCATTGATCCTGTGAGTGAAGTGTTTTTCATTTGCAGCCACAGAAGCTGATGAAGACTTAGAATATCTTCATCATGCCAAAGAGAAACCGATTTGCAGGCTGAGCATGAGCAGACGGAAACTCTAAACTAGTGATGGTAGTGTAAAAACAGAGCGCCACCCAGAGGTAAACACAGTCATTTACACTGTGCAGGACTATTGATGGTCCAATGAGCAGCAGTAGATGTTGGACATTTTTTTTTATAGAATAAAGGAATTCCTCACTCAGTGACCTGCTTTGTGATGCAGTTTAGAGACCAGGAAACAACATCAAATCAGACACCAAACTGACATCAAGGAGTTCATGTCACTAATAGCTCACCTCTCTGCAGCAGACGCCTGCTGGTCTTTAAAATCAATGAAACGTTCATTAGACCGGTCACTCTTTAAGGACACACAGCTGGGTGGAGGTCCAGGTTGGTTACTGTGAATAATGATGGAGCAGTGATGTGAGTGCTGAGCTGTGACATGGAGAAAAGTCATGGACAGTTAGAGATGGTCATCTCACCTCTGAGCTTTGGTCTGGCTCTCATATTCCCAACACACAGCAGTTTTAGAGGGAGGGACTCCCTCCTCTCTGTCCTCACAGTGATCCATGCTGCTGAATTCACATCCACATCAGCTCACACACACTTTCTACCTTCACCTGCAGAGGAAACACAAAGTATTCATGTGCACATCAACTGTCAAGATCAGGTGATTCCACTGTGTAGTTCACATTTGATATGTTTGAAAACTCACCTTAGGATTTAGTGTAAGGAAAGGCATCGGGTGTAAAACTCATAGTTAAATTAAAGTGGTGGGCGCGCCCATTTTGGCAGAAGCCAATTGATTTCAATAATGAATTAAATGCAGTGTTTAGGCTGTCATTTCTAGCATCTACATGGATGTTAAAATCACCTAGTATGATTATTTTGCCTGAACTCACCACTCAATCAGATTAAAAACTGAGCATGAGCCGGGAGGATGATACATAACAAATAAAATAGTTTTTTTGAGTTTCGCAGTTAGGGTGAAAAAGGCAAAGATTCAAGCTTTTCATATGCTGTATTTGAATCCAAATTTGCTGTATGTTGTATTTAAAAAGAAATGAGCTGCTATCTTGAACAAACTTCACTTCTGAAGGAAAAAGGGGCGGGAAGGAGAGGAGGGCGATTTTCACAAACAGAGGATGTAAATAAGACAAAAAGGAGGATAGAAGCATTCCTGATCATATTTACTCCAGCTCATGTTTCAGAAACAACAAATACTCCAAAGACTTTCAAAACAAAAGTGTCTCCAGCTGAGGCACAAAAAATGTCAGTTTAATGAAAACAAAACTTCTTTATTTTAACTGCAGCTTCTCAAAACTCTGCCCTAATGAACAAATGCATCATTTCCTCTCTCACACTGACTCACACCTGAATAATGAGGCTGTGCGACATAGTTGTGTCACGCCTGCCCTGCAGCTAAACTGATCGCATCAGTTTGACTGTAAATAATAGTGGTCATATGATTTAGAAGACAAGCATCTTCCTCATCAGTGCCCGTCAGTGTGGGACCAAATTCTCCACGTTATCAGATTTGTAAGCAGCAGCTGAAACTGTCACATGAATGAATATTCATCAAACTGTTTGATTCCAGCCAATAAATAATCTATAATCATGTGGATTTGTCTTCAAACACAAGAGTGATCTAAAGTTTGCCTTGAAATAATAGCTGAACATCAGGTCCAAACATCACAGAGCAGAAAAAAACAGTCAAAGTGTTAAAGAAGGAACCAAAGTAAACTTACAGTTTCTTCAAACACACACGCGAACAACAAGCTCCACTCCACACCTGGACTCTAAACACGGACACACAGGTGAGTTGCTCCCTGGAAGGAGGCGTAACATAACACCTGAACACTGTGAAAGTGCCACACCTTCATCTACTGATTTACAAATATGCCGTCTGACTGCTCAGGCTGAGTTTAAAACCTGTTAAGCACCAAGGGACTTTCTGAGCTTCCTGCTCGAAAGTCACATGTCCAACATGAATAGAGTATTTCTCTGCAATTACAAACTATGTGTAAACAATCTTGGTATCAAAATAAAGTTAACACTGGTGAGAGTTCATCAGACGTGTGAATATTACAGCAGATATTACTGTGTCAAAGTTACTGAGGCTGGGACATTTGAGTATCTCGATTTCTTTTCCTCACCTAATTTATTTTTCGGTTTTGTTTATTTTATTTAGAACCACTTTGAAAATTTGATTTGCTTCACATTTAAGTCCAGAAAACCAGGAATCAACATATGAACATTATGTGTGCAAATATTGATGCTGCTGAAGTGAAACATTGGAAGTTGACATCACTTTTAATGAATGGATAGCCAGGCATTTTGCTATTTGGGACATTTTGGCACCATCTGTTGAAATTTCTTAGGTATTGAACAGCAGAAAAGATTTTACTTTATTTACATGCCTAATATGTTTGTTTCAGCTTCTATATTGCATGACTGACACCTCTTTTTAATCATTTGAGCCAATAGAATAACGTCAGCTGCTTTTGCAGCTGGTTTGGTGAATTTTTGTTGGAGTGTCAAGAAAATTGAAGTTTTGTAATCTGTGAGATCTCAGCTTTTAGAAAATGTATTGCTTCCTTGGTTGGCCATGGCTCTGTGTTAACGAGGCTCTTTGTGTTTGTTTACGGACATTTAATGGAATTACATAACTGCACTTTTAACTGTTTGTTGTTTTTGCTGTGTTTGGTGGTCGTACAAATGGTTGATATGAGGTTTTAGCTGAGATTCAGAGGTTTGTGTGGATACCACACTTTCCAATACTTACATTACTGAGCTTGTGTTGCAGCTGATTAAACTGAATCTTCTCCCTTTTCAATCCATAACATAGGAGATGAGAAATAAAATCAAACAAATGTCGCAGGATTAAAATGGCACAATATCATATTATTCATTTCCCAAACTGCACACGCACAATTCGTCTCATCAACCGCAGGATTCAGCAAAACAAGACGTCCTTCAGACTTTAAAGTGCTGTCAAATAAATGAGGAGCTGGCTGGAGAGAGAGAGTTCTGAGCTTGTCTGCTTAGGTTGCTGCCCCCACGACCCAGACCCAGATAACCCGAAGAAGATGTATGTATGGATAATAATAATAATAACAATAATAATAATATTAATGCACTGCACATATCATTTATATGATCTTGCATTTAAACACTGATTTCAGCCACCAAGGTGTGAGTGAGTAAATCCAACACAATTCCCACCCTGAGATCAAGATGGTTGGATTATTGCTTACTATATCCACCCCCAGTAAAACGCACCCTAAGTCTTGTGATTTACCAGAGTCTGTGCAGGCTTGTCCATACCTCTTCCCTTCTCGTATGTATGTTTTAGCCCTTAGGTACAGCAGGTTGAGCAGCAGGAGAGTGGAACATCATAGTTAATAATAACTGAGTTCAATTTGGTTATGAAGAGATCTTAGAGGGTTTTAAACATGTTTAACTTTGTTTTAAATCTTGTGAGTAGCTGTGTGCGTCACTGTCTGTGCTGCTGCTGGAGGCTGTTTCCTGTGTGAGAAACCTCTGAGTCAGCTCCCCAGTCTGTGGGCTCAGTGGTGCTGAAACTCAGGGTGCTGCTTTTATGTCCTTGGTGCTGAAAACTGAGCTTAAAAAAGACCTCCAGACGGACACGACTAATTGATTTTGTAAATTATTTCGATAAATAACCAAAAGGTGTGCCTGCAATAAGCTGGTGTTTTCCTGCTTGTCTTTTGTCCTAAAATGTTATTTTACTTTATTTGGGACTTAGAACATGAAGATGTTTTACTTGCACTGAAATGTGTGTTTTACACTTGAAGAAAAAAGAGAGTTCAACTTTTTCAACAGGTGTTTCTAATAAAGTGGCCAGTGAGTGTATAACACCATAACTAAATCAACAATATGATCACAAATTGTGGTGGTTGAGCAGGTGACAAACAGTTTACCACTGTCAGTGTGACATTTCCTCCATTTTAGATACAAAACAGATGCAGAGATTTGAAACTTTCAGTTGTGCAGACTCAGAGGACAGCCTGTTGTTGCACTTTAAAGTCATAACATAACAACATAACATAACATAAGAACATGATTTTTAAATGCCAACTCAATTATCATCCACAGTCAGGTGACGCCACAGCTGTTACCCGTCATACTGTGGTCACTTCTGGTGAAAACAATCCCGTTGCACCTCTGACTGCTGACAGAACACCTCCAGTATCAATCAATACACTGATTATAGTCTCATGAATTTAAGTCCGAAAATGTTTTGGGTTTTTTGCATGTGGGCAATACTGACCATGCGCAATGAGCTACATATTTTGTAATTATTTGTTGTATATCAGTTTAAAAAAAAGAAACCTTCCATTTTATTTTTTCTAAAATAAACACAAACACAGGAGATCATGAGTGTACATAAAAAACAAAAACACATATACCTGTTTTAACATAATCTGAATATATCTCACATCTATGATGTAATATTTTTCTTCCCACATGGTTTATGGCCACTAGAGGGAGATGTTTGACTTTAAAATTTCTGCTGTTCTTCAAGAAATGTCTCTGTTTTATTCCACTTTGAATAAAGATGAAAGGGATCACATAAAGATCACTTGTATATGTGTATCGTTGAAAATTAAAAGATCAGACAGCAGAGATGAAGGTGAAGCTGACAGAGATGATTTTATGATCTGTTCATAAAATGTAACCAGTTCTGTCTAAATGGGAACACCGAGTGCTGCACATTTAGTTTAATAGTGAATTTTTCTTTTTTTTGAAGAAAAAGTTTCAAAGGTTTCTCAGAACAAGATGTTTGAAAATGAAAATGTTTTTGTCAACTGGAGCAAATAACACACTGAATCTGTACGTGAGGCACACGAAGACCAGTTAGCTTCAAACAGCCTGAGAGGTGATCAACATGATGTATTCATGTTGGTGAGAGACGAGAACCAGGAAGATTTATTCACTGTGAAATATGATACACAGACTTTCTTAAATCTATTATTGAGTGAAAATATTTTCAGGTTGAAGAATAAAAAACTTTATTAGACGTTCAAACAATGTCTGAAAATGAACATGATTTAAATCTGTTCACAGCAGCTTCAAATCATGTTTCCACTCTGAGAGCAATCCTCCATCTGGTTGTTTCTTGTTACAGGAACAAACTGAACCTGTTGAACCTGAAGATTAAACACACTCATTGGTTCTGCTACTGTAACATACGAGACACAAAACTCATGAATAACCTAACAAATTATATACAAAGTGATTTCTGACAAATGAAGCAGATAATTTCTGCTTTTGAACTTTAAGAATTTAAACTCTCACACTGAACAACTTAAATAAACACAGTCCCTGATTTCAGTGCTGTAATGTATTATAGCACAGTGAAATCGAGAGATGATGTAACAGTCTAAACAGGTCTGATGATAATCAGAAATGTGAAATCAAAACAAAACCACACAGGATCTTCTTGATTTGAGGCAAAAGCGTTCTGCCAACAATGATAATAATAAAAACATAAATAATAATTATTTCCTTCATTTGCCTTTGAATATAACTGTTGTGGATGCTCTTATTATTAACAGTTTGTAAATGTTTCCAAACATCCAGTGCAGAGCTGTTGTTGAGTGCTTTCTGTTTGTGACCAGATCAGGTGTTGCTAATTAAGTGAATTTTAAATAGTGATATCTTATCACATGAGCAGCCTCTGACTGTATCTGTCTGCAACAATATCATTCACTGCTGTTGTATCGTGTTTTGTTATCTAAGTGAATGCCCAAACAATAAAGGTGTGTCATCTAGATTTTATTTATTTATTTTTATTTATGTATATATTTTATTTATACATTTATTTATTTATATTCTTACATTATTTTTGTCATTATTCTCATGATTGGTTATATTTTTAAGGATCATGACATATGAGAACAGCGATAACTAGTGGTGGTTTGAAGACTGTAAGCTCTAAATTTACTTCAATTCTCACTATTAAATTCGTCTGTGGTCCAGTCGTAACCACCATGAGGTCAAACTGAAACATTGTACTGAATCATTAACTTAAATATTCTCATAAATACATTAGAAAAGAAAAACAAATTATATATTAGGAACAATGGAAAGCTGCAAAAGAAGTTAAAACCTTAAAGTGATTTCCTTTAAGACCACACAGGGGATGTAAGAGAACGGTAAGTGTTGGTTTTTCAGCTGATACACACGCTGTCATTTGTGACCTGTATCATTACATTTCCATCAAACACAGCTTATACAGTGTACCACTGATAAAAGAACAAGGCTGGTTGTGGATCAGCTCAGAAGAATTTTATTCTGATGTTTGAAACTCTTAAACTCTGACATGTTGAGGAAAACAAACAAATTGTGTGTGTTGCGGTGACACAGTGCTGATGATCAAAAACTGTATTTACTCTGTTATGTTTCCATGATGGTGGAGAACCCCCCAGTTACCTGTGGCTGCACAAAGGGTGACATTGCCACCTCGCTGGCCAGGTACTTCCACAATGGCAAGTTGACCAATTATGTTCCTGCCTCTCCGCCTCCTTTTTGCCAGTTTGAACTCTGCTAATAAATTGATACACTGACAGATAGAGACACGTAGGTACAAACATCCTCACACAAAAGAACAACAGATGACAACTAAAATATCAAAATTCTTGGAAACTAATGATAAACAAGACGTTTCTGATTCGATTTTATGGGAAACATTTAAAGTGGTAATGCGAGGAGAAATTATTTATTTTGAATCTTCGTTAAAAAAAGAACGCCGGAAACGCCTGTTAGAAATAGAAATTGAATTAACACAGTTAGAACAGGACCACAAGGCCTCCTCTTGTCCCTCTTTGTTTCAAGACATCATTAAAAGGAAGTTTGAGTATAACACAATTTTATCTAGTCAAGTAACAGATCAGCTATTTAGGATCAGACAGAAGCATTTTGAGTTTGGAGATAAGCCCCATAAGCTTCTTTCTCGGCAGCTGAGAGGCCTACAGGCCAGTAGGGCTATACACAAAATTAAATCAAGATCAGGTGAAATTTTAATTAGCCCTAAAGCTATTAATGAGCGATTTAGAGAATATTATGAAGAGCTCTATATGTCGAAATCTTGGGGCAATATTTCTGATTGGTTAGGGAAGCTGGATCTCCCGAAAATGAATAACGCTGCACGAGAGGCTTTAAGCTCAGATATTACTATTGAAGAAGTTTCAAAAGCTATTACGTCATTCCCCAATGGAAAGTCCCCAGGCCCAGATGGGTTTGGCATTGAATTGTATAAAAAATACTCTGAAAAGGTGGCCCCGCTTTTATTGAGAATGTTTAAGCATTCTTTCCATACTCAAGCATTTCCCTGTACGCTATATGAAGCTAATATTTCTTTGTTATTGAAAGAAGGAAAGGATGAAACAGAATGTTCCTCTTATTCACCTATTGCTTTGTTGAATTTGGATATGAAAATTTTCACTAAAATTTTGGCAAACAGATTAAATGGACATGTTGGATCAATTATCCACCCGGATCAAACTGGGTTTGTCCCCCAGAGGTTTTCCTTCTTTAATGTTCGAAGATTGATGAATATTATGTATCATAGGCACTGGGGGGCTTCCAAGATCGCAGTACTGAGCTTAGATGCTGAAAAGCCGTTTGACCAGGTCGAGTGGGCCTATATGCTTTGGGTACTGGAGAAGTTTGGTTTAGGCGAACAGTTTATATCATGGGTTGATATGATCAGTGTTGGGACTAACGCGTTATTAAGTAACGCGTTACAGTAACTACGTTATTATTGTGGTAACGAGCACAGTAACTAGTTATTATGCCAAAATCAGGAACGCGTTACTCGTTACTGGGATTTAGATAGGCTCGTTATTCGTTACTTCGTGTGGTGGCTATCGTGGAGCTTCCACAGATTCAATAACATTAGCAAGTGGTGGAGGCCAGCAGGTGGATGAAGGAAAAGGGAGGCAAGAGGAGAGACCCGAAGCGGCCGCCGGTCCGCGTGTCAGGTGAACTGAACTTCAGGTAAGAAGTTATGACCTGCAGTCTATCTGAGTCAGATATAAACCAAGTTTAGGTGGAGTTTATTTTCGGTATGCTGACATTTTCGTACTGCGTGCTAGCTAGCATGACGGAGTTTCTATACAGCTGGGTGGGTGCTATGTTACTGATGTTGAACTTTATTTTGTTCATAAGGTTAATTATTAGAGTTGACAACCGTCCCCTAAAAAACGGAATTGTCTCGTATTCAGAGAAAACATTATGTGTTTCGTATTGAGGTGAAAAGGAACAAAGTTGGTCCCGGACTTCAGCTACAATGAAAAAGACACAAAGCTGGATTTATTCTGTGTCTTTGCTGCACAGCTGCCTCTTCTTCTCTCATTCTCTCCTGTTTCTACTTCAATCATGAAACTGATCAATGATCAGCTGATCGGCTTTTCTCCCTTGTTTGTTTATCACCCACTTCGCGCCAGAAAGAGGAAACCAGCGGATGTCGCGTTAAACAACAGCAGCACGTTTGATCAGCTGTTGTTAGAATTTATTTAATATTAATTTCTAGTATCAGCTGATGTTTGCTGGAGCCACAGCTGTAAAGCTGCTGGTCATGATATTGGTTTGGTTATCTGGTGAGAGGGAAACATGAAGATGAAACCAGGAGATGTCCTTACTGAATCATCAGAGCTGAACAGGTGATGGAGAAACAGGTTTACCTTTTAGGTGACATGAATGAGTTGAAGGGAAGTTATGAACTGTTTCTGAGAGACAAATAACACCAGGATCCTTTTCTACGTAGCTGACAGCTGGTAACTGTGCAGGGGCGGGTCTAGCAAAGTGTTGCCAGGGGGCCAGGTAGGGCATTAACAGGGAAAGGGGGGCACAAAGAAATACTTTTCTTTATTATTCTCATTTAAAATGTCTCGCTTTTAATAAATAATTATCTGAGTCTTACAACAAACGATTGATAGATTGATACATATATACCATCAGAACAGTGTACATCACTGTCACAACAGTGTTTGTTTTCATTCAAAGGCTTTATGATTTTTCCTATAATGGTGGGCCGGTCCCTAGTCAAAATGCCCGGGTCGATTTTTTTGTCCCAGTCCAGCTCTGTTTGCAGCTCATCTGCAGTCTGGTGTTACCTACATCTTCCTATTCAGAAGGCAGAATTTCTGAGTTCTGAGTACAATCAAAAGCACCACGACTGCAGTTTTTGTGTTGGATGTAAAAAGCGCACATGACGCTGTGACGTAGGTAGAATCATGGCGCGGTCAACGACAGTCCAGGCGTGGGATTTCTCTCGTGGAAATATGCACATTATCTTTTCCTTTCTATTGGTAGGTGGCACAGTGCACTTGTGGCAAGTAAGCAAGCTACACTGTAAACCCCAACAGTCTACCTGACTTATAAAGTATGTGTATATAACAATTGAAATTTCTCACAAAGTTGAAACAACTTAAAACTTTTCTGTTCTGTTAACGATTCAAACAATTATAATTGTACATGGCTTAGAAGTTAAGAGTAAATACTGCTGTCTTAATTATGATTTTTGAGTAAATGTTTTTTTCCGAGCTCCGCATGTGTACGTCAACTACGTCATGACGTTTTCTCTCTAACCTGAACGACGTTGACAGAAAATTCTGTTCAATATGGCTGCCCTTCTCGAGCAACTGGAGAGCACATTTGGAGAAACTTGTAAGTGAAACGGATCCTTCGTTGTGTATATTTTTCCCGTAAAAAAGCAAGTATATTAATATGTTGCAGCCAAGAACTTCTTTTCGAATGCGCTGTTGTGTTAAAAAGCACAGACCCAGGTGGTGAATAGTTGTTCGTGCTCTTTTTCAAACATAGATTATGTCGTCAGTTTTACAGTTTTAACCGATTAAAACACAGTTTTAATAAGAATCAGACATAAAGAACGGGTCCTAGTGATATTTTAACGACCCCTTGCCAAAGCAAGAAAGTTGGCGTTTTTACAAAAGCAGCCTCATTGTTCGGCAGGTGTTTGTCTTCTCAGTAGCATCATTCAAAAGTGACGTAGCTAGCAGTGGCAACTTCCATCTTAAACAATTAAAAGTAATACCCAGACTGAAATATAGCAAGGTGTTGTATATGTAGTGTGCTGATAAGGTTTTCAATATTTTTATTTTTTATTCCAAGGCTGACGACCGAAGAAAAAAAGACCGAAGAAAAAAAAATTCCGACTGCAAGTCATTTCAGGTGGAGACAGTAAACACAGGTGAGTTGAAAGATCTATTGAAGAGTCCTTCCTTCATGGCCATTAAAACATTTGTAGGTTAAAAGACCTGTTTCATTAAAAAAAAAATAAAAAAAAAACATGGCCCTGCTTTGTCACACTGAATCATGTTGAAAAGATATATTTTCATGGCTCCCCCCATTACCATTACCTTGTACTTCTTTCAACCAGTCTATTATATTTTGTGACAATGAGACAATGTTGATTGTATGGTAAAAACTTAAAACTGAAAGAGGGTTACTGTTTACCATGACTAACTGAAATGATGGCCTGTGACTTTGTAACATCTGACATTCTTACCTAAGTTTTGGACTGTTGGATGATCGGCCATAGAATTCAAGACTGCACTCAAAGTAAACAGCAGTAATTGTAAGTTTTTTTTGCCATGCTAAGTGTTTATTTTGTCATGAAATGTACAGTGTACTTTCAATTCGATACAATTATCACTGACCATAATAAGGTTAATGGTATGATGTACAGTGTTCTTATATATGAGACTATTCATTTTTTAAAAATCATCTCCATTCCTTGTTTCAGTCATAGGATGATGGCAGTTTCCCAAAAGTTCCTTCTGAGAGTTCACGTCACCACAGATGTTGCTGTAAAGGTTTCTCTAACTAAGCGGCCTGAGTCGGTGGAAGAACTAATCACCATACTCCGGGAGAAGCTCAACCCAAGGCTGGACTTTGAGTTTACCTTACAATACGAAGACCCCGACTTTGATGGGCAACTTACCTGCCTACTGGATATTCAAGAGTTGCCGGAGAAGGGCACACTAAAAGTAGTGAGATCTGAAAGTGATGTCAGTTCATGTGCAAGTTCTGATACAGACATCCTTCCTCATGTGCCATTAGCTCAGCGTCTGAAGTGTTGGCCTGACACTTTCCCAGTACCTACCTTTTCTTACGAAGTTGAACATCTCCTTGAGGAGGGAAATAGAGCCTTTGAGATGTCTGGAAAACATCTGAGGTTGACTCGAGCCCAAAAGCACAACATCTTGGAGACCATGGCTTCAGTGATGCACACCTTCAAAGCTTATCCGAGTGATAGAGATGTCGGTTTGGCAGCAGAAGCTCTTGTTACCACTCATCCGTGTCTTAAAGAGCCTGGAAGTACGAATGGAAGTTATGGTTGGAAGACCAGTTTAAAATTCAAGATGGGAAATTATCGCACCAAGCTAGCCAGATCTGGATGTGTGGAGGTGTCTGTCAACGCTGGCAGGAGGAGTGTTAACAACCCTGAAAGAGAGCATCCCCACTCAAACATAAAAAGAGCCAGAAGAGCTGAGGTGAACTACCTCCCAAACTTTCCAAGAGGAGAAGATCAGGTCAGTTTGGAGGATATGAGAGTCCAGATAAAAATGAGGTTGAGAAGACTGAGCCCAACAAAGTAATGATTGAAAAACTGATGCAGACTACCTTCGCACTACGTCGCCATGAAATTGTTCAAGACAGCCCAATGGTGAAGAACTTCTTAGAGAAATGGCCTGCTCTGCGATTTGACTCTCAGGTATCTGTGCTTTGATATATTTTTTTTCTTCTTCTTCAGTTTAACATGAAACAATGCAAGTTCAGCAGATCTCTTCAGATTCAGATAATACATAAATAAATAAATAATAGATAACAAATAAAATATATTTCAGCTTTGTGATACACTTGTGCTTGTGGTTCTGGTCCAATTTTTTTTAAAAACTTAATAGGACATCTATAAAACAAGGTTAGACAGAAGTTGGGCAATTTATAAGATGTAAATTTGGTCAGTAATTTGGCTTCATGTTGGATGTTTTTGTTCCTGTTTTATTTTAGATTTGTGCGGAGTTCCACCGAGTCACAAACATCAACCTGCGGAACCAGTTCTACGCTGAACTTGACAGACACACACCACGACTTATGGCTCTATACAGACAGAAGGCTGCACGGACTGGCAAGATATCGGAGGCTCTGCGAACCATCCTGAATCATTATGATCTTCAGGTGACTATTGCTAATGATAAAATTAACACAAATTAAAAGTTTCACTGATACAAACTCAATTTTTCCTTGCTTTGAACATCCGTGTTCTATACAGATTACAGCTCTGATCTGGAGAAGAGTATTTCAAAATACTGTGTAGGATTTTTGTCAAATGAGTAAGAAACTGACTCTTTGTCATCAGAGACAGAAAGGTTGTGTCTCAAACGAAATGTCTCCAAAATTCTGTAGAGTCACATGCTATGCAGTTTCATAAACATGTATTCTCCCCAAAGAATGACACCTGAAAACTTTGTGTTCAATGAACTTTTCTTTTCCCTTTTTAGGAGACGCCTGATGTCAACGTGAAACGCACTGCAGTGCTTCATGCCCTTCCTGTATACCTGCGGGAAGGGGACCCAGAATTCTTTAAGACATGTAATGTAAGTGTATTTTTGCATTACTTAAATTGTGCTAGTGAGATAAAACACCATGGATTTTTAAAATACAATTTGACTGCAGGTGGCCCCAAAACCAGGCTGAAGTCAAGATTTAGTTTCTTTTTGGGATAAAGTCATGAAATGATAAATTACTTTTTTATTGACAAATAACAAACATACTAATTATGTAATGCAACAAGCTAACACATTAATGTACATTTGTCAAAAAAGTAGAGTACCCTAACTCGTTACAAAGTAACCCACTACACTGCTGAATGTTTTGCTAGATTACAGGTCATGCTTGCCACATTCTCTCAAACCAACCTTACTTATTGATACTGTGTCTATTCCAGGCGGACACATTGGATGAGTCGACCCTCTTTGACACTCCAGTTGCCCTTCTCACAGTGGTTACCGACGGTGCTTCCCAGACCAGTCCTGTCCATTTTACTTCCTCAAGCATGGCCGTTGTGGTGGAAGGCGACCTGGTGCTGCGTGATATTCCCGGATTTTCAGATGCATTTGCCTTATTGTTTGGCTTGATCTATGCTCTGCATTTAGACTACCCCAGGAAGCTGGTTCACACATTTACCTTTGTCCAAAAAATCTTCATGGGGCTTGATGACGGCAAACCCCTGAAACCCTGCCTACATGCCCTTAAAAATGATTTGTTGCTGAAGGAGTAGTTCTGGAAGGAATATAAGGCGATGTTTGTTAGGACATGCACTGTTACTGAGCACTTTGTTTGAAGCACTTTAAGTTTACTACAGGCTTTGGGTGGATTTAACTCCATCAGTTTACCTTATTTTCCTATACTTGACTGCCTGTTCTGGTTATTTGGAAGCTTATCGTCTTTCTTTTTACCCATTTTCAAAAATTGTTTTTCATTTCTATTTTTGAAAAAAGGTGATTAGTATTTGACTTTTTGTTGTGCATTTTTGTATATTTTGAGAATTAGGACTGATGTCGTCTTTTGTGATTTAAATGTTCTACACTGAATTTATAATGCGCACTTTACGGTGCCCATGTCCATGTTAGTGGTTTGATAAAAACATTTGTGATGTTGTTTTTTTTTTCATGAAAAAATGTTAAATAAACTAAATGTGAAGTAACTAAATTTCTGTGCTTTGTTTAGTAGTCTACACTCAAACATTGGAACATACATATCTTATAATAATCATATCATTTGAGTTTAGGTTGTAATATAATTGCATTGTGTTGCATCAAAATAATAAACTACAAGAAACACAAAAATATTGAAATTAAAGTATACAGTCTTTGAGTAACGCTCAATTAATAAAATATAGGATATAATTTTAAATTTTTAGGTTAACACTACATACAAATTTTGAGTACCCCCATACTTAGAAGGGATGAGTTTGTGTACTCAAATCTTTTGAGGTAATCGGTTTCCACAAAAGTTTTAAGTTCAGTCAACTTGTTCGGGTTTGCAGTGTAGAAGACTGGCAGTCTTGCTGGGTATCCAGTTACGGAAGCAACACATTAACAAGAGAAGTCTGAGTAAAACCAAAGTTACTTTCCCTAGTAACTAGTTACTTTGAAAGTAACGAGTAACTTGAAGTAACTGAGTTACTTTTGATGGAAGTAACTAGTAATGTAACTAAGTTACTAATTTAAAGTAACTTACCCAACACTGGATATGATATATAGGCATCCCTCTTCTTCCATTCTTACTAACCAAGATAGATCAGCGCCTTTTTTTTTACACCGCGGGACACGACAAGGCTGTCCTTTGAGCCTTTTGCTCTTCACAATTTCTATTGAACCTCTTGCAGTAGCCATTAGGAATGAGCCCTCTATTGACCCTGTCCAAATGGGGAATATCAAGCACTACATTTCTTTATATGCGGATGATGTTGTTTTGTTCTTGTCAAATCCTGAGCGATCTGTTCCTGTACTTTTAGATGTGGTGAGGTCGTTTGGGGAAATCTCAGGTTATACAATTAATTGGCAGAAGAGTGAGTTTGTGGCTTTAACTGCAAACTTGGATGTTGATTTTTTGAAAATTTTGCCTTTTAAAATTACAGACAGATTGAAATACTTGGGTGTTATTTTGCCTAAGGATCCTAAATTGATCTTTAAGTTGAATTATCTTGAACAAGTTGAAAAATTGAAAAAGGACATTGAGAAATGGAGGGCTCTCCCTATCTCCATGGTAGGTCGCATTAATGTAATCAAAATGGTTTCCCTTCCTAAATTTCTATATTTGTTTTTAAACTTACCTATTTTTTTGAATAAGCAATTTTTTAAAGTGATCGACTCAGTAGTATTACCATTTGTTTGGGGCTTTAAAACTCACAGGCTATCAAAAGTTCATCTATGTTAGTCTAAACTTAAGGGTGGATTTGCTCTACCACTGTTTCAGTTTTATTATTGGGCTGCAAATGCTAGAACTCTTGCTTACTGGCAGGAAGGGTACAAAAAGGACATGTCTGCCGATACCCCCCCCACGGGTGGTCATAGAGAGTGGTGGGGTTGAGAATAGTTCCCTCCCTGCTCTTCTTTTTTCGTCCTCTAATCCGCGAACCAAGGTCAATAATTTTATAGTTTCGAACTGCGTTAAAATCTTTAGTCAGATCAAAAAAGGTTGTGGTCTACCAGACACTTCGATCCACACTCCAATATACGGTAATCATGCATTTCCACCCTCATGTTTAGACGCCTCTTTTGAGGTCTGGACACAGAAAGGTATTATTACTCTCAAAGATTTATATATTGACAGGCAGTTTGCATCATTTACTCAGTTGCAGAACAAGTTCTCTCTCCCTGCGTCACATTTTTTTCATTATTTACAGATAAGAAACTATGTTCGTCAGAGTATCCTTAATTTTCCATCTCTTCCGGAAGAGGGGTCAATTTTTACACTCCTTCTGAGTTCCCCGGATTCTAAAAAATTGGTTTCTGGTTTTGTGAAAGCCTTTTCTGAGTATTTAAATTTTAAATCTGACTTTTTGAAGATGGCATGGGAGGAGGAGCTTGGTTTGCAAATAGGAGATGAGGTGTGGGAGAGGAGTCTGTGTATGATCCATTCTTGCTCTATAAATGCAAGGCATCAGTTAATTCAATTCAAAGTGCTTCACAGACTTCATTATTCAAAAACTAAACTGCAGAGGATTTTCCTTCTATTAGTCCGATATGTGATCGTTGTAAGCTTGGAGAAGGCTCTCTTACTCATTTATTTTGGACTTGTTCCAAATTGCATAACTATTGGTTGGACATTTTTAAATGTTTTTCTGATATCTATAATTGCACATTAGAGCCGGACCCAATAATTGCATTGTTTGGATCTTCCTCTTCCCTTTTACACCTCAGCTCTGCTGCACAAACCACAGTTTTGTTTTGAATGGTAATTGCTAAGAAAATTATCTTGACTCTCTGGAAGTCGGATATTGTACCTCAATTCAAAATGTGGCTGACAGAACTGACTGCTCTACTACATATGGAGAGAATTAGATATACATTAGTGGACAAACTTAGTAACTTCTTTGATGTGTGGCAGCCATTTTTAGATCATGTATTAAAACAAAGTCCTGTTTGATCGATCACCAATAATTCAGCCTACCACCTTAGCGTTTTATTTCTGTTTATTGCCAGTGTTGAAGTAGTATTTTTGTCGTTGCAGTGTAATCTTTTGCCTTATTTGTGTGTTTTTGCCCTTGCTGTTGTGTTGTCTGTTGTTTTTTTGCTTTTTGTTTTTTTTGTCTTTTTTTTCCTTATATCAAAAAATCTCAATAAACATACTTAAAAAAAAACAAAAAAACCCCAAAAGAACAACAGACACAAAGCACACAAAACAGACACATGCCCAAGCACACACACGAGCCTCAAGCACATATCTATGTACTAATATGCACTTCAAATTATAACAAAGGGCAATCATATGGTTCTGGGGATTCTGAAATCAGGGAGTGGTTAATGTACAGTCCAATGTAATTACTGTATCCAGGGAAGAAGTGGAAAATGTTTGGCCGGTGACCTTTGTGTTCAGACGGGCACCGAAATGTCTTCCGTGATGAGGAACCTCCACCTTACTGAATGAGACACCCTTTACATTACTTTACTTTACATTACTCACAGGGTTCTGTCCTGGGACCAATATTTTCACCTTATAGGTGCTTCCATTAGGTCATCCTACCATCCTCCTGTCTGTGTAAACTGGGAGACTGATTCAATGGTCTGTGAAGCCCAAAAAGATGACTGTGACCTTAGAAGTGACATTGCAAAGAGTGTGTATTAGTGACGGTGAGATGAAGCCTCGTGATGAACTGAAGCTTTTCACCCAGCTGGTTGACTCATGGTTCGAAGCATTGTGATGATGCATTTGCTCTACTGCGCCATCAAGTGGATGATTCAAGTGAAACAGGCTCTTTGATTATTATGATGTGATGTGTAAACCTCTAAACTGAATAAATGAATTGTTTTCATGGTTATTTATCACGAATATTGTCTCAGTATGTCTGATACAAAAGAGAAAGTGGAAACTATCAGGACAGAGTTTTGGTATGATTGTGTAACTGTGTAATCATGCTTATGTACATCTGGATAATCACACAAACTGTGTGGTGCTTCACTTTTTAATAAACTAAAAGACAGAAATCAGATTATAGGATCTGTAGTGTTGTTTATTTTTATTATGGTACTTATCATTCGTGATATTTATTACTGTGTGCATACTTTATTAGAAGAGATGAGATCAAAAAAAAAATCTCTTCCTTGTTGGTTTCATCAAAGAAGAGATACTCAAGTAACTATGTAGCACGTATGTAATCCAATTCCACAACACAATGTGATGGGGGAATCAGCTGTCCATTTTATTTCGAATCTGGCGCGAACCGGTGAGCCAGTTCCTGAATCAGTCACATGGTACGGACTGCCCGCGAGGCCTCGAACGTCACTGGACACGTAATCAAAGGAAGCCTTGATACGCGCTTCACGAAAACTCACCCGAGATTACCCGACACACGTTTGAAGCTTCGACACACAGGACACATCACTAGTGTATATGTTCCTTCCAGAGTCAACTCTCGAGTAATTCACTGCACACACAATGCCAGGATTTTATGCCACACAAATCTCAGTTATGTAATTTTTACAGGGAATGTTTTGGAGCCTACCGGAGTAAGGGAAGTGTCTGCTTGTTCAGTTGGTGCCTGAAACAAAACCTTCACCTCTCCATGTGCTGAACTTCTAAGACCTTTAACTGTGCCCCGTGCCCACTGTCCCACATCACCTTGGACTTTGTTAGGATTCCCACCCTCAGCAAGTAACACTACTATGATGATTTTTACTAGGGCTGTCAGCGTTAACATGTTAACGTGGATTAATCTGTCATCACGATTAATGCGATTAAAATGTTTAATGCAATTAAACCATCTGGAGAGCAGAATGGACAAACTTTGGACAAACAGCCCAAAATGCATCGACAGAGACATTTCAGGGATTTTGAGTCATTCTGCGCTCCAGATGGATTAATATGCATTAACGTGTTAACTCTGACAGCCCTAATTGTTACTGTCCACTGTGTGACGCTCCCCAAAATTTCATCAGTTCTCTAAATATCCCTGGTCCTGATCAGACCATGACCTCATTTAACCTCAATGGTCTAGTTGGCAATATGTGCCCTGATTAGTCGGGTTTTTTCTTTTTGGTTTTCACTCACAGACTAACAGCCAAACAGAAAGGGCAAATCAGCACTTTGAATTAATTCAATTCAGTTTTATTTATATAGCCTCAATTCACATTGACAGTCGCCTCAGGTTTATGAGGCTTCCTTGCAGTGCATCATCCCAGCCAACAAGTTTCAAAGTTGAAATGGGTCAAGTATGCACACAACTCCAAGACTTCCCCCGCAACTGGACTCTTTCTCCCTTTGAGGTGTCCCTTATTTTCTGCTGTGGCAGGAAACATAGTGATGCCAACATCTGGAGGCCCACCTGTACTGCAATGCAGAGAGTCCTCAATCTAACTGTTGATAAAGTTTAATTGTCCACCAAAGTCTTTGTTCTATTGGCCCTTTTGTGGTCGAATGTATCATTAATCCCATGATGTTTTTCTCAAGCTACGTAAAAGCACGAGGAACAACACTTTCCATGTCGCCCGGTCCACCTGGACTCGCCTGTCAGCTTCCTTTCCTTACCCCATTCACTGCAATGCTATAACGTATTTCCCTACTCTTACATTATTTAAGTGGATCAAGAGAACGCATGATTCCATGAGACAAAACTGTGCTACTGCATGAGGAAATTAGGAAAATACTGTGTCAGAAAAGTATGTGAGGGTGGTGCAGGGTGTCACAGCTCACTAGGGAGGACTCAAATGCAGGACTCAGAGCTTTGCAAGGAGAACAGGGTTTATTTACAGCACCAGGTGAGAGATGTATATATATACAGTGAATGACGGTTCCAGGGGTCCCAAGGGAAGGTCCAGAGCAGGGGGAAAAACACTCGCTCACACTCCTCCAACCATAAATCCATGCTGTGCTTCACTCACACTATCGCTCATTCAGGAAATAGGGTCCAGGGAAACAGGCAGGGGTCCAGGAATGTCTGAGGAATGTGAGGGTGGTGCAGGGTATGTATGAGGACAACATGACAGTGGAGAGGTCTGTGGTGACAGATCTATGGTGGGAATGGGATTACATCAAGGATCTGTTCTGAACAGCTTCTTGTTTCCAGCGGTGATGGACAGATGAGGTCAGGCAGGAGTTTTCGTGGACTGTGATGTTTGCTGATGATCTGTAGGTGTGCCCAGGTGGAAAAGAGCCTGGAGAGGTGGAGGTATGATCACAAGGGAACTCCTTGGATTTGTGGTTAAGCTCTCATCTATCTCTTAATAAGAGATTTTCTTGTGTTTGACTCTAATGAAAATCCAGTGACAGAACTGATTTGTAACACAACATGTAGTTTCTAAAATCCTTCTTTGCCTTATGAGTAACATGAAACCTAACATTAACACAAATCAACTCAATGTCCAACTAGTGGATGTTAAGAGGTTAAATGTTTGTATTTACATTTATAAAGCAGCTTCTCTGATATAACACTCAGGATTACCAGAAATTCAAAAATGAATCAATAAAACATGAATTTATTTACTATGTCAGCTTCTGCACGCAGGTTTCTAGGTAACTACAGAAATAAAGAGACCAAACTCTTCAGTTTCAGACATACACAAATCCTAATGAAGCTTTCCTGTGCATCGTACAGCCACTGTATGATGTCCCTGCTGTTTTTAGTCTGCACCTGTGGTTCAATGTTCATCGTGTCTGCACTGAAGAGTGTCAGGTATCGGTTAGCCACACACAGAATGTAACATACCAAGTTTTTCATTTGAGACCTTTAGAAACCCACAGAACGAAACGAGAAAAGCAAGTGAGACAAAAGTTTATTGAGCCTGCAGAAATCCAACAAACATTAACAAAATAAAAATAACTCTAAAATTTTATAGGGCATAAAATCATACAAATTTGTTTAAACTGCTGTCACTATTTTTCAGCACATAAAAAAAGATTCTCCAGTGGAAAAATAAATAAAATGTAAAGTTTTCCCTCATTTAACAAGTGAACACACTCTGATCTGGGGTGCTGTGGGGACCAGTTCAAGACCAGCAGCTCGACATCAGTGGTTGGACTGGTGGACTACTTCAGTGAAGAGTAGACGACATCTGGCTCTGGTTTAAAGTCTGAACACAAACACACACAGTTCAAACAACAGAAAAAATTATTATAAGCTTTGTAGCAGAGGATGAAGCATCGCCAAAGACTAGAAAATATGGTAAAGCATATCTTGACTTTAGTTTCACCTGCACAACTGCCAAGGTAGGTCTCTGACAGAATTAATTTCCCCTGTGTCGGGAGCAGCGCTGGGCTCTCCAAATCACGGACAAACAGGATCCCACATTCTTGATTTTTAGTTCACAAACACTTCTTATAATGACTAACTACGCCTGACATTTTGGAGATGTTGGTTCTTTATACAGTAAAGTTAAAGTGGGATACAAATAACATCAGGCTGATCCTGCCACGATTGGTTCCCCCTGTTCAAATCACGGACAAACAGTATCCCACAGCTGTTGATGTTTTTGAACCCATTTTGCACAGAGAGGTATTTTTTGAAAAATGTATTGATAGCAATGTTGAATATTATTACACAGGAAAAAAAACAACAAAAATAATCACACCGTGACGCCTCTGCCTTTCTAAATGCAGGGACAGTAACTGCGTGTGTGTATGTAAGCGTGTAAAACCTGAAGATAGTCAGATTAACAGTAACAGTATTTTGTCTCTCCGCGATTGTAGAAATTCATCTCATGTAAACAGTAACATGGCGCAGAGCGTGAAAAATGGCACACACCTTTGACGTTGCGTGATGAACTCTTCCTCGTCCACACATAAACGCAAAAACTACGTTTTCGAAAATCTCCAACCTGGCAAGAGTTTTAAAAAACCTCCGTTTTCTCCGTTTAAACGCCGTTGTGGACGAAAAATGTCATATGGGTTTTTACAAGTCGACCAGCGCAAAAAAAATAAAATAACTTGAAAGCCTCTGGAATTAAATAATGGCACAGCCTCATCTGCATAAGAAAAATTACCAGTACTGGGCCGGTAAGAGGGAAATTTCTTTTGCAGTTCATCTGAAATGATGCATTTGCGCTTTGGGATCTTTTAAACATCATTAGGCGCGTTGCTGCGCGCTGTCTGTCCCGTCTGTGAGCGCAGAACAAGCGCTCACAAAGCAGCAGTTCGGGGATGACTTCAAACACATGGGTCCTCTGTCGGACTATAGGAAAACCCGGACATTTTCATCAATCTCGAAAATCCCCCCGGACGCCCCGGACAGGACGTGAAAAGTGGACATGTCCGGGGAAAAGAGGACGGTTGGTCACCCTACTGTAAAGAGGGTGAGCAGCTTGTCTCTGTTCAGAGTTAAAGGTAAAGAGCAGCTGTACCTGGACCTCCTCATTCGGACTGCTGTCTGTCCATAACTGACATCTTCAGTACTCACTCCTGAGTAGACCACAGTTGAATAAATGTCTGCAAAATAAAACACATTTAAATTACTGCAGGGACTGCAGTAGTACAACTACAGCTAAAATAGTCAACCATTTTTACTATTTACAAATATTAAAAATGGTTCACTAAAGTGAAATGAAGTAAAGTGTGAGTTCTCTGTGTCCCCACTTCTCAGTGGTTTTCTAACAATAACAGGAAAGTGTATAACTTTCTGTACTTCACACATTACAATAGCCTGAGAATTTTAATGAATCAGGAGCCCGATGAGCTATCCTGTCACTAATTTTCTAACCGAAGTTTTTAGCTTTCCCCCCCGATCTTAACAGCTCTGCTGTGAAACAGAGTGACCACAAACAAATGGGTCATCCTAAAAAGGAAAGTGCACAACCTCAAAGCTGCCAGAGTGAGACTCTCTTCACCACAGAGCAGACATGTTCTCACAACGTGACGACTATTATCAGCCAAATCTGTAAACACTGTGGTGAGATCGTTCGTCTGTTTCACATGAATAGAATTAAAATGATTTATTGTAGTAAAGAACATGTTTTACATTCACTCTGTTTATTTCTATGTTACACAGTGACACTAATAATCAGAGCTCAGTTATGACACTGCTAATGTTCACAACATAGCTGACATCTGGACCTGAGGCTGAGCTGACACCATTAGTTAAAGTCAAATGTGGCCTAAAGACAAATGCAGATGTGTCACTTTTGAATGAAATGCAGATGTTACAAATATAACAGGCTATAGTATCTAATACTGAATGAAGTTACATGTTATGCAGCTTCATTAGAACATTAAATGAATCACAAAAATCGATCTTTAGTTCATGTTGTGAAGTTAACTGGTCTGAATTATGTTTCTCCTTCAGCTGCTCATTGGTTCTGTCAGAGCAGGGGTCTGAAAACCATCATGTTTTTACTGATCATATTTCTATTCAGCCCCCCCCCTTTTCATTCTTGTTTCACAAAAAATTCTTTATATATTTAAAGATATCCTCACATGATAAACATTGTTAAAAACTATATTTTTGAAGAACAACTTTTGACCAGCACTACCAGCCCACCATCAAACACAACACTACCTCTTCTTTGTTTAAACGGCAGTTTTTGATGATTTGTTATTTTGATTCCAGTCTGTGTGATGTCATCTTCTTCTGTTGCTGAAATGATTAAAAATTAACAATAATATGAATTAAATGTGGAATGTTATTATTCACTTCATAACAATTGATATTTTATTATGTAAGCCAAGATCAGAGAATAAGTCTGAGTCTCACCTTCAGGTTTCCTGTGAACACATCGTCTCACCAGCAGATCAAGTAACACCAGCAGAACCACAACACAGACTGTTCCAACACATGACAACACAGGAATGAGAAAGGAACCAGAGAGTGATGGGGGGGGGGGGGGGGGGGGGGGGGGGGGGGGAGGATGTAGGTGGAGGTGTGGATGTAGGTGGAGGTGTGGTGGTGTGTTTGTCTAAAATAAAGCAAACACAGTCATTAAGTTGTCGTCACATTGTGAATGTTGAAAGCTGCAGAAACACAGACAGGTGAGTGTGTCACCTGTGACAGTGATCCAGCTGGATGGAGACTCTCCATGACCGCTGATGTCACACTTGTAGAGGCCTTCATCAGACCTGGAAACATGCTGGATGGTCATGTGACCTGTAGGCTGCTTCCTGATGAGGGAGCCATCTTTATAGAAAGCAGCTGGGAGGTTGGAGGGAGTGGTCTTTGTTTTACAGAGCAGAGTGACGTCATCTCCCTCCATCACAGGGAGGACAGGACTCTGCAGGATCACTGATCCACCTCAACACAGAGACAAACTACAGCATTTCATCCATTTACACACAGCTTCATCAACACTAACTCCACACACTCAGCTTACCAGTGACTGTCAGGTTAACCATGTTACTGATGGGACCCTCTCTGGACTCACACCAGTAAACTCCACTGTCCTGAGGGAAAACAGTGATGTCACAGGAAGAACCAGACCATCTTCCCCACCCATCTCCACACTGAGTGATCTTATTATTGGTCCTCAGAGTCCATCCAGCAGAGCTGTCGTCCTCCTCACAGCTCAGAGACACAAAGTCTCCTTTAAAGAACTGAGAGCTGCTGGGACTCACAGTCAGACGAGCTGTGAGGGTAAAAATGAAAAACTGATGATCTGTTACTTTCCATTGTGAAAAATGAACCCAATCAGGTCACATCAGTGAGCATTTCTCAGGTTTAAACTGTGACAGAAGAAGGTTACTGACCTTGGTTTGTTGTGCAGCTCAGCAGTGAGATCAGAACTAAAGAGAAATGACACTCAGGTTGATTTGAGGAGAACATAAAGAACAACTCCACACAAACAGCTGACAAACACACAAACTTGTCTTTCTTTTGATCTATCTGCTCATTTTCAATCTGATGCCAACAACATGTTTGAATGAAGTTTGGAGTGACATAGGGGAAAAGTGTATAAAATTAAAATAATAATTATAATAATATTTTTTTTTAAACGCTGGTAGAAGATCTTACAAGTATTCACAGAGTTGGGACTCTTCATTCTTCTCTATCACTGTTTTTAGCTTAAAAGCAGGTTTTTATGCATACTAACTAAATTGAGTACACTTTGGTACCCCTATTTCTGAGAGTGTATAAGCAAACTATGTGCTACTTTTGAATAATCCTGTACAGTCATGTGTCCACTGTGCAGCTGTGTTGATATAATGAGTGAATGATTTGAGCTTTTCACTGCCTGCTGTGTTTCCTCGACTCCTGAGCAAAGATAAAGAGTCAGTTCAGACCTGCAGTTGGTCCTCGTGGTGTTTTGAACTTGAATTCAGCCTGATTTGTTTTTCATGTCTTCTCCTCCATCATCAGTTATCAGGAGAGCAGACAGTCAAAGTACAAGAATTCAAACAAACACAGAGATTCTACTTACAGAGCAGACACAGCACAGATGTTTCCTTCATCGTCCTTCTCACTCATTTCAGCTTTTTCTCATTTCTCTCACTGACACCAAGTAAAGCCCGCCCTCTTCCTCTGAGCACCAGCTTTCTATTGGTTCAAACACAGTTGTGGGGGGCTACAAATATTCACTGTAAAGATACAAGTCATCAGATAACTTAAAAAACAATAACTATACTCACACAGCACTTTTTTTTCTTCATTCTTCATTTTTTGGAATTAAACATTTGTCAGTTCACATATATGAAAAGAAACATGGAAAAATTGTCCTCTGCTCTCAGTGATCTGTAGTTTGGTTGATGAACAAATCCATTTCCATGTAGTGGACGTCCCCCTCAGTGAGAGAGGCAGATATGAGCTGAAACACAGGAATCAAACCAGGGACGCTGCTGTTATGGAGCTGAACTGGAACCATTCAGACACTGAGGCCCTCTGAAAACAAACAAGAGAGACAGACTCATGACAGAAAAGCTGATCAGCCGATTATTGATAAGTTTCATGATTGAAGTAGCAACAGGAGAGGGAGGGAGAGAGAAGAGGCAGTCGCTCCATATATCGGTTGTTAAGCTTAACGTGGGAACGCTTTACAAACATTCAGAGATGAACTTACACACTTGCTTTACTTCTCTGGGATAACTTCCTCGTTGATGAAATGCCGGTTTGGTAGCGAGGCTCCAAATGCTCAACCAGACCGCTGACAGGTCTCGCACGCCACAGCCGCTCTATCATGTGACGCATATTCCTCCGACGTGCTAAGGTCATGAGCTGAGTTACGCCATGTCACAAGTTTTGTGAGGTGCTTTCGTGATATTTAATGGATCGGATTACATTTTTTATTTCTCTCCAATATCCGATCCAGTAATTTAGTTCAGTATCGGACCGATACCGATACGTAATATCGGATCGGTCCATCTCTAGTTTGGGGATCAGTTTTCTGAAGGTGATATCAGAGCTGATCGAAGAGACACAGTCTTCTTCTTTTGTTCAGGTGATCATGTGAATAAACGGGGAGAGATGTGATTTATAAGTGATTTATTTACTTCATAGGATATGATAAAAGATGCGTGTGAGCAGTTTTGCCCAAATATAGGATTTAAGAAGCAGGTTGGCAAGTTAAGCTACACATGCTTTAAGTTACACAAACTAGACAACATCCTGGCAGTATTGTCCTGCCAGGATAATTGACAGCACAGAGTCAGAGGTGATGCTTGTTGGCACCGGGCCAAATCTAAAGCTGGTCCTCCTCTGGGACTTTACCTGTAGCTGGAGCTGGGAGTTTGTTTAAACTGGTCGTGTTTAGTCTGTGTTCACTCGCCGCAGGACGTCCTCTGGTTGTCTCCATGGAGACGGCCCTGCTTGATGAAGAAACTCAGGAATTCGGTGAAGACTATGATGACATCGCTGCTGATGTCACCACCGAGCATGACTTCTGATCTACAGCGAGCGACGGCGCTGCATTCAGAGTGCACACATGATAGACCTGACCTGCTCCATGTGACCAGGTCCTCACAGGTTTCAGGTGTTGAATGAGGAGTTCATTGATGTTTTTATCTTATTCTGATATTTGTTTTGCCATATTGTATTTTATTTTTTATGCATAATGTAAAATATGTTGACCTGTGTTGTCTTTAATATTCTGAATGCTCTAAAAAAGTTTTCATATTTTGGGATAAACAGAGTCTGAGTTCTGAGGTTTTCCTCAGCTGCTGTTCACTCGTCCTGACTTTGTGTTGCTGCAGGTGTTTGTACGAGCTGTTTCACATCAGGGAGAGTTTGAGCCTCACATTGAACCAACAACCATAATACATCTGCCTCTCCAGTTCAGAGTTACAGTGAGGCTGTAGCATGTCCCAGCTGTCACAGGCTGAGAGGCAGGGTTCACCCTGGACATTAAGAACTACTCAGACTGGCTGATTTACATAAAATCCACTAACCAGCCAAGAAAACATCCATTACTGAGATCGAGTTACCTGGACTTGGTGGTTTTGAATGATTTTACATATTTGACCATGATTAGACATCTGAAGCTTCGTTATCACAGATATAAACAGCTTTGGTTTTGACACATCTGCTGGATGGACTCCTGTGACTGCTCAGAGAGAAGCTGGCTGTTTGTTGGCCTGCTGTGTCTCAGAGTGATGTTTCCTAATTGCAAGCTTGCAGTTTGATCCCCATGTTGCTTCTGATGCAGTTAGAGGGTGAATGCTTGTAGTATTACTGGTAATTTCACTGCTGTGAAACGTGTGCCTGACAGTGTGGTGTGCACTGATTCGATCTTTATCACAGTTTTGCATTGTGCCATGTGACTGGGCTGTGTGTCATGTGGAGACTGTGTGCAGGGAGGAAAAGGACCCAAAATGCAGACTCACGGAAACAAAAGGTGAACTTAAACACAGCTTTAATGCTGGATGGCAAAACAGAAAACTGGCTGAACTAGAATACAAAATGAACTAACTCGGCAGACTGGCAGACAGAACACACAGCATAGTAGATGGCAGATCGCAACACAGAGAAACACAGGGCTTAAGTACACAGAGGGAGCAATCAGGGAATGGGAAACAGGAGGGAAACACAGCTGGGGCAAATCAGGCCTAACGAGACAAAGGAAGCAAAACCAAACACATTAATATGAGACACAGACCTTCAAAGTAAAACAGGAAACACAGACTGAACTGACAGACACAGACACTGACTGGACACAGAATAGAGGGAGTATGGAAACCAAAACCTGAGAACTACATAATCAAACACCAAGAAGAACTGGGGAAAAATAGAAATGCAAAACAGAAACCAAAACCTTCACAGAAATAAACAAGAGAACAAAAATAAAGGGTACAAAACAGAAACCACTGGGTCAACGAGCCAGGAACCCTAAAACTGTGGGCATACTGTGGGTACGCTGCAGGCCCACACTGAGGCCTTCTCTGCTGCACTGCAGTGATGGGCTCAGATGCATGCCAGTGCTGGGTGCAGATCTTCTGACATTATGTTCCAGAGTTAATCAAACTGAAGTTTTTTGGCAGCTGGATTGACATTAGCACAAAAGTGAGCGGGGACATTTTCTCCATGATGGATGTTTTTTGTGGGACTGAACAATAAGTTTCCTGATTTTGAGTGTTTAGAAAAGAGAGAGCAGTCAGCATTAATCAGCAGCTGGCTGTCAACAGGCTGTGTGCTGATGTGACCCTCGAACTGTGGCTGAACTGGTCACTGACTTTAACGCAACCCCCTGATCCCACTTCTCTTTTTGGTTTGTGTTCTCACTGATGAGCTCCATTACCTCGCATGCTTTTTAGTTTGCCTTTCCTGATTGTTCTGTTCCTTTTTTATCTGTATGTATTATTGTCGAGTCTATCTAACACAATAAAGCACCCTGAGGCGACTGTTGTTGTGATTTGGTGCTGTATAAATAAAACTGAATAAAACTGAATTTATATCTTTTCAGTTTCTCTATCATGTCTGACTCGTTACTGTTAAACTGACATACTGACTACAGCACTGTAGAAATACACTGTTCAAATCTGTCTTCCTTGATATCTGTAACAAAACAGCACCATAATTTGACACTCTATAGTTCTGTACACTGAGCCCTTATTAGAAAGGAAGTGGTCGGGCTGAGGTTTGTGTTGTTCAAACTCCCATTCATTCGTGATGCAGACATCATGAAGAGTCCATCAGTATATCTGCTCCTTGGTAAGTCAAACAAAGAGCTCCGACACTCGTTTGTTCTACTCTTAAATTCCAAAAACATGACTTTAACTTCATAAATGTTTTGCTGCTCGCTGCATATTTGTGCACATTTATCACCGCTGCCAGTAAATGACTGTAAATGACTTTGTGTGTGTCCTTAACAGGGAAACAGAGGTTTTCTTAATAAATCACACTTGAATTTTTTTTTCATTTTAAAATTATTTAAATGAGAATCAAAATACTTTATTGATCCCTATGAGAAATTATGTTGGTTACAGTGCTCCAGTACAAACAGTAACAAAAACAGACAACACAGGAAGTAAGAAATAGCACAATATATACAATATATAAGTCACTTACTGATAAATATCTGAATAAGAAAGAATATGCTTCTATCCAAATAAAACAGCTCTTGCAGCAAGGGTTTTCTCTCACCCTGGATTCATCTTTATTCGGCAATTTTTAAACCGTCATGTGAAGATCTCACTTTCACATCACTGAATGTCATCACACCATCAGGTCACCACTGTGTCACATTATTTATACAAAACATATGAACAGAATAGATGTTGACCAAAGTGCTACACAGAAGTAAAACTGTTAACAGACAATCAAACCAAAGCAAAGAATAAAAGACACAGATAAAGTGTTAATATAAACATAAATAAAATAACAATGACAAACAAACGCAAATAAAATAATGAGAGATATGTTGGGAAAATTAGAGTGCAGGTCAGGACTAGTTAGAATCTTTTGATAAGAGTTTTCCAGCTCGGATTTGAAGACTGTGACTGAGGGAGATGTACTGATGGGAAGAGGGAAGTGATTCCAGAGATTCAGAGCTGAAACGGAGAACGGCCAGGCAGCAGCACAGGTCAGTGAGGAATCTGCAATTGCTAAAAGCTGCCGATCAGCAAACATTAGTGAGCAGTTTGTGAGACATAAAAGGAGATTTAATAGACAGTACCAGTCAAAGGTTTTAGATCACCCCAATTTTTCAATTTTTTAAATTGAGAATGATGCAGTTTAATCTCTCATTGCACTCTGAAATGAATGCATAGTAAAAAAAAAAAAATCTAAAGTTTTGACTCAAAGTAGCAGATATAACAGCTGAACATGCTCGTATCATTCTTTCTACAATAGAAATATTCTTTAGAAAGTTCTTTCCATATCTGTACCTTGTACGTTGCTTTGCTTTCACTCTTCTGTCCAGTTCATCCCAAACCAGCTCAATGGGGTTTAAGTCTGGAGACTGTGCTGGACACTCCACTTTTCCAAGCTTACCATCTTGTTCCTTTTTCCTGAGGTAGTTCTGGCCTAGCTTGGACTTACGTTTTGGGTCATTAGCTTGCTGTATGGTGAGCTCCTGATCAACTAGGCACATACAAGAGGGTATTGCATGGTGCTGCAGAATACTGTGGTAGCCGTTTTTGCTTCAGGGTTCCTCTCACTCTGTATAAGTCAACAACCCTGGATCCAGCAAAACAGCTCCAGATTATCACACTTTCTCGTCCATGTTTGACAGTTGATGCCACACACTGCGGAAACATCCTTCACCTACTCAACGGCATACAAAGAACCTACGTGATGAACCGAGGATTTCAAATTGTGATTTATCACTCCATAATACCTTCTTCCAGTCTTCAGCACTCCAATGGTGATGTTTCATGGCCCAGGCAAGCCTATTTGTCATATTCTGATATCTTACCAATGGCTTTCTTGCTGCAACTCGTCCTGTCAAACCAGCAAGTCTATTTCACAGTTGAAACTGAGTGCCATGGCTGTGGCGGCAGATGTGTGAAGTGGTGACAGAAGGATCCATGTGCAGGCACTGATTTTACTGCAGTGAACTTTATTTACAAGTGATAACAAACCTAACAGAAGTAGAGATGGCAGGGTCCAAAACCTAAGAAAAACCTAAACTCAGAAAACTAACTAATAAACCTGAAACGGTGATACGCAGATGAAACACAGGGGATGACAAGCAGAATGATACACAGACAGACCAACAAGGAGCAAAGGAGAAGACACACTATATATACACTGAGGGAAATTAAGCAAAACAGAATACATTCACATACAGTGCTCAGCATAAATGAGTACACCCCCTTCAAAAGGTACAAATTTAATCAGCAGCTCAATGAACAAAAGAACAATTTCCAAAATTTTCACAACGCTGAGTTTTATTGAACACTTGTTTAACTCCATAACATGAAATTAAGGTTAATAATATAGCTTAGATCACAAAATCTTCAGTTGTACTCAAATTGGTTGAAGCAAAAATGAATACACCCCGCAACAAAAACTACTATATCTAGTATTTTGTATGACCACTGTGATTTTCAAGGACAGCACCAAGTCTTCTAGGTGTGGGATGAACAAGTTGGCGACATATTGCAACATCGGTCTTTTTCCATTCTTCAAGAATATCCTCTTTTAGAGCCTGGATGCTGGATGGAGAGTGATGCTCAACTTGTCGCTTCAGAATTCCCCACAGGTGTTCGATCAGGTTCAGATCAGGAGACATACTTGTCCATTCAATCACCTTCACCCTGTTCTTCCTCAGAAATGCAACAGTAGCTTTAGATATGTGTTTTGGATCATTGTCGTGTTGGAAAAGTGCACGACGACCAAGTGCACGGAGTGATGGCAGCATCTTCTCCTTCAGAATAGAGCAGTACATTGTTGAGTTCATGATACCATCAATGAAATGCAGCTGCCCAAAACCAGCAGCACTCATGCAGCCCCACATAAGGACACTGCCACCACCATGTTTTACTGTAGGCACCATGCATTTCTTTTTGAAGTCCTCACCTTTACGACGGAATACAGTTTTGAAACCATTAGTTCCAAAAACAGTGATCTTTGTCTCATCACTCCAGAGTACAGTCCCAGTAGTCTTCATCTTTTTCAGCATGGGCCCTAGCAAATTCTAGGCGTGCTTTTTTGTGCATGGGCTTTAGGAGAGACTTCCTTCGTAGACAATATCCATGCATGCCATTCCTCTGCAGTGTCACGGGAAACGGTCACTCCAGTTTGGCTTTCTACTGCTTTAGCTAACTGCAGTGAACTTCCATAATGATTTTCTTCAATGCTTCTCATCAGGAGACGCTCCTGTTGAGATGTTAATTTCCGTGGACGGCCTGGACGTCTCTGTAAGATGGTTGCACTTCCATCTTTCTTAAACTTTGGATCACTTTTGCTACAGTATTGTGACTGATATGTAAAGCTTTGCTGATCATCTTGTAGCCCTCACCTTTTTTGTGTAAAGAAATGATTTCCTTTCTCAGATTTTGTGACATTTCTCTTCCATGTGGAGCCATTGCTGACAGCATGAAATGGGAAGGGCTTTTCTTTGTTAAGTAACGCCCTTTTATCGTCACCTGTCTGCTGGACACCTCTTAAATGAATCATTAGACTCACCTGTGATTGAATGCCTGTTGATTCGAATTTTGTAGTATTAATTGTGGCTTTTCTCCTAAGACTATAATTGGGGTGTACTCATTTTTGCAACATGGGCTTGAGTTTGTTAGGAAAATCCCTTTTGTGTACAAGTTTACAAATTTTGTTTGCAATCAATTGCCCACATCTGTGGGAGTATTTTCTATCATAGTATCTCATAGAAAATGTTGATTCTGAAAGGAAACTAAAGGTTTTCTGACAATTGTAGAGGGGCGTCCTTATTTATGCTGTAAGACCTGGGCCTTCAAAGGAAAATAGAAAACACTGAAACGTGGGACAGGAAGGCACATAATAAAACCTTAAAACTAGAAATCAGGAAATACTAAAGAACTATGAAGCTAGAAATGCAGAAATGGAAAAACTCACAGTGAAATCAAAGATCAATAACAGAACAAAACTCAAAACACTGGGTCAATGACCCAGGACCATGACACAGAAACTTGCTTACTACGACCAGTATTAAGCTGTGCTTGAAGCTGTTGTTCTGTAAGTGTCATGACTGGGGCCACAGTCGTATGAAGGTGAGAAAGGAGGATCCAATAGCAGACAGTGGCGAAGGTGCAAGTGGGTTTTTATTTACAGTGCACAAAACCAAGGTGTGGAGCAGAACCGAACATAAACCTAAACTGGGAAAACTAATACAAAAAGGAGGACACGGAGCGAGGAGCAGAGAGACATGGAGAAACACGGGATAATGCGGAGTACACAAAGATTCACAGAGAAACACAGACGACGCGACGAGGAGCACAAGCAGAGACGCAGTATAAATACACACATCAGGTAATCAGGAAATAGCACACAGGAGGGGAAACAGCTGGAAAACGTGCTGTGTTCTAAAACGTTTGACTGGTAGTGTATGTTACCAGGGACCTGAGATCTTAAGGAGACTCCAAAGGGCAGTCCACACCTGTAGCCCTAATGTGGGTATGCTGCAGGCCTACAATGGATCCCACTGTGGACCCCGCTCTGCTTAGTGTGGGCTGCCCACAGTGGGACATATCAGGGCCCCACAGCAGAGGCCCCAGATGTACCCTTCACTCACACAAAACACATTGTGTTACATACAAAACATGGTACAAATGATCTTTAGTGACCTCTGACCTCCTGTTGCAGGTGTGTGTGTGCTGCTGCTGTCTGCACTGACTGTTTCTGCAGGTGAGTTGATGATGTGAAAGCATTCAGTCAGACTCCAACAAGAACACAAATAAATTTACTGTGTCTGTGTCCGTCTTTGTGTCTGTGTGTGTATCTGTCTGTCTGTCTTTCCTCTTCCAGTCCTTGCCTGCCTGCCTCCATTTTCTCCGAATCGAGCATTCCTCAACTTAATGATCATCATTCCGTATTTCATCTCCACCTTCCTGATGGTGTCGATTCATGAAAGAATCCAGAGAGGTAAATATCTCCGAATGTCTGTGAAGCTTCTTAGCCATCCAGGTCATCGTAGTCTAAGGAGCTTGGAAAGAAAAGCGTCTGGACTTTCAAGAAACTTAAAAGTTCAGACGCTTTTCTTTCTAAGCTCTTTAAATATCTCTGGAACACTTCATAATACAGGAACTGGGGCTGTAATTCCCTTGTAATTAGATAAAATTTCAATGTATTTTATTGGGAATTACAATTACAAAACTCCACACAGAAAGTCCCCAGGCAGATGCTGGATTCAAACCTAGGACCTTAGTGCTGAGTTAGAGTAAGATAAGATGGACGAAATGTCTCCAGACACTGAAAGCATGTTTTTTGGAAAAGATATATTTGTTTTGTAGATGGTGACTCCATTAAAAAAACAGAAAACCAGAAAAAAACAACAGGGGAGGAAATTTTTGCAGGTCACATCCAATGGGAAATGGGTGGGGAGCCTAATACCTTAGTACTCTGAATGGACGTCCGATGGTTGTTGCGTGCTGGCCCACATGTATGAGCTGCAGGAGGAACTAAAAGTGGTTTTGACTGATGAGAGATGCAGTGATGCAAAGCTGCTTGCAAGAGACAATTTGTGTGCAAGGCCGGCTTACATGGACAATATATTTCAGCATCTAAATGAACTGAATGTAAGGCCGAAACTGAAACCTGCTCACAAGCACAAGTAAAATAAATGAATTATGTTGTTGCACCTCTGTCAACAACATCTGGAAAATGCCAACCATGTTACCACTCACTGTAAAATGACAAGGAGATGTTAATAAATAATAATAATAATAATGATAAGTAAATATTTGAAAATTGCTGAGTCGAAGTTGTCAGCTTCTTTCCCTCAGACTGGACTGAATGCCTTGACCAAGCTACCAGCAGTTTTTATAAAGGATGACTCTTTGCAGGAGCAGGAAGAACCAGCTGAACTGAGACAAGACCGTGGTTTGAAGCTAAGCTCTGTTGATCTACCTTTGGAAAGATTTTGGTTGACTGCTGCTAAGGAGTTCCCCATCTTGTCAAACAGAGCTATCTCTCTACAACATATCGATGTTGTGTGTTTCTAGCAGGGCTGCTATAAAAGTTAAAAACAGGATGTCAGATCTGTGTTCATCTAAACAGGCCCGGGTTTCACATTGAGTGAGTCTACACAAACTGGGAGACTACATTGTGGATATTTGTACTGTATTTGGCTATAATGTATAATTTTGGAACATATCTGGTTGGTGGTGTGCTACAGGATATTTCTGATCTATAAAATGTGCCGTGGGTCAAAAAAGGTTGAAAAATCCCAAATTACAGGATATTACACCATAAGTCATTAGTCATAAAATCTCACTCTGAACTTTATGTCTCACATGAACTGTTGGTGTGTTGTACTGTAGATAACTAATGAGATTAAAGTGGTCCTTTTCACTCTTTCCAATTACACCTACAGAGCGCTCACTGGCCATTTGCATGGAAATGGCGATGCTTGAAAGTGCTCAGGGATCTGATGAAGGCTATGAGGACATTGATGCTGACATCACCACTGAGCATGTTTTCTGACCTACAGAGACTGCTGACAGCCACTGAGAGCAAATCATCCAAAGGGGTAGAGGGGACCCTAACCATGACCCGCCACCAGTGAAATGATGGTTATAAAAGATTACTCAGGATCATGTATTTATTTTTGTCTTTTAAAACGTAACCCTTCAGCCCTTCAGTTTCTGACTTGTTGAACACAATTAAAACCAGGATATTTGGATAAACCCATCTCACAGATGGTCAATAAAAAGTATGAAGAGATCAGAACTGTTTCTGCCTTTATTGTGTTCATCTGTTTAAATAAATCATGTTTGCCTGAAGTGACAGGCAGCACAGCGGGGAGCTAGGAAGTAAGTCAATGCCTTGTTCATGTGACACTTCACAAACTTTATTTTTCAATTATCTAATTACCAGCTGAACCTTCTGAACCGAAACAAAGCGCTCATGAAACACTAAGAAGTTAAAGAGCTGAGAGCAAAGAAAGCTTAAAGGTGGACGATCAACACGAGGAGGCAACAGAACACACAAACACCAGGAATCATTACAAACAGTTTCAGAAACACAGATCAGTTAATACAGGTCACAGACATCTGCAGGGAAGGAAGCAGGCTATGTGAATGTATTCATTTGAAGCATGTGCAGAACCTGAAACCAGAGCTACCAGGGTCAGAGGGGAAACAGCAGCCACTCACTGAACTATGAATGTAGTTATCAGATTTAAATAAGAGGGAAGATGTGAGGCAGTATTGAGGCTTAGGACGGGATAACATGAAGTGGATAATGAATGCCCACAAATCTTTTCATAGAGAGAACATTAATGAAGATTTACTATCTGTGATGAAGAAGAGAGCACTGTGATACAGAGTTTACGAGCACTGACCTGAGAGCTGACTGCACAAGAGTTTGATTTAGAAGAAGAAACACATCCTTCATTTCCGTATAAGAAGCATGTTTATAAATGTTTAACATTCTGAGCCAGGAAAGAAAGTCTGCTCTCACATCAAATAAGCTCAGCATTTTATCACTCCACAGAGTCAGTTTAAAGTTTCAAATACAGGACAGGCAGAGGTGGAGAATATCATGATTTACAAGTATGTGATTATAAAGTAAACAAGTCCCTACGTAAAGACAGATTTGAGAATATTAGTAGTTATTTAGATGCACACAACACTCCCTAAATGTTCTCCACACATGTTGAGACTCATCTGCAGCTCAACGTGGCAAAGACCAAGGAATTAATAGTGGACTTCAGGAAGACCAGGAAACACTTGACCCCTGTTTCAATCCAGGGGGTCAGTGTTGACATTGTGGAGGACTATAAATACCTCGGAGTACACATTGACAATAAACTGGACTGGGCTAAAAACACCACAGCACTTTACAGAAAGGGCCAGAGTCGTCTCTATTTTGTGAGGCGACTGAGTTCCTTCAACATCTGCCAGAAAATGCTCAGGATTTTCTACGAGTCTGTTGTGGCCAGTGCGATCCTCTGTTGCATGCTGGGGGAGCAGGCTGAGGGTCACAGATGCCAACAGACTCGATAAACTGATTCGTAAGGCCAGTAATGTTGTGGGGATGGAGCTGGACTCCCTCAAGGTGGTGTCGGAGAGGCGGATGTTGTCCAAGATAAAGACAATGTTGGATAACACCTCCCACCCACTCCATGACATGCTGGTCAGTCACAGGAGCGCGTTCAGTGAGAGACTGAGATTACTGAAAAGCACCACTGAATGACAAGGAAATCATTCCTGCCTGTGGCCATCTCCCTGTACAACTCATCCACTTAACACACTGTTTACTGCAACAGCTACACCCTTCTTGCACATGTTCTTTTTCAGCTATTTATTAATAAGTGACTTTTATGTACATATATATGCCTGTATATATTGTGCTATTCTTAGTTAGTGTATTGTCTGTCTTTGTTAATGTTTGTTTATAATGGAGCACTGTAACGAAAAATAATTTCCCCTGGGGATCAATAAAGTATTCTGATTCTGATTCTGGGAACCTTCAGATAACATTTTAAAGGTCCCAGGTTGGACTGTTGAGGCTATTTTCTTCTTGGATGCATTGGTCTCTTTAGCAGACGGAGCAGGGTGAATCAGGTGTGGCTGCAGGGTTTTGCCTTGTAGCATCTATCACTGATATCAGTGATGCTACAGAACTTTGTCTGTGCTCACGTCAAACCAGTTTATGGTTCTGTTTAAACTCTCCACTCACTGACTGTATATTATTGCTGCCTGTAATCCCAACAGTAAACTTCACTTAAGCTTTGGCTCCGTCACACAGAGTAATGTAGCCACCATCACTGCACTGCTCATTTGCCAGTTAGCACATCCAAAATAACCCTCATCTTTCACTCTACTGGGACCACAATTTTTAAATATCACTCTCTGTTTTATGCTTTTCAAACTAGTGACTGAGACCACAGAGCCATAGATCTCTACACACTCTTTTTGCCCCCCGGTGGCCATTATAAAGAACACAGCTTTATGGCACTTCACATCTTTTATATTGTCCATTTCATCATGTGAAATGGACCAAAAAGTCACAGATCATCTGCAAGTTAAAAGGAGTTGAAATGGTTCAGGTATCTGGTTCCTTCTGGATCCTGCTTCCTTAGAGGTGCTCCAAGCATGCCCAACGGGGAGGAAACCCCAGTATAGACCCAGAACATGCTGGAGAGACTGTATTTCTTCTTTGGCCCAAGAATGCTTCAGGATCCCACCCAGAGGAACTGAAAAGTGTAGCCGGGAAGGATGTCATCGAGAAGGATGTCTTGAATATCCTGCTTAGCCTACTGCCACCATGACCTGACTTTGGATAAGCCAAGATAATGGATGGATGTTAATACTATGACAGCATAAAACTCCCCGTATGTACGCTTTAACAGTTCATAGATGACCATAAATTAGGATCACTTAGCATTCTTGGTGGCAGAAGGCTAACATGTCCACTGAATGTGCAGCTGAATGTTTGAGCCCCATACAAGCCCCTCCAGATTGTCGTTTTATTAATATTTAGCTAGCTAGCACTTTGCTACAGCAAACACAGACCGTTAGTAAACAGTTGTACTCTAACAGTTTACTGCTGCCCGCATTTCGTCCTCCATGTGACCCAAAGCTATTTACAAAAACAAACAAACAAACAAAAAAACAGAGCATCAACATCCAGTCTAGCACCAACAGATCGGTAGGTGGTTTGACTTTGGCCCCTCCTTCTTTTGGATTTCTTAGATAAGGGGCAGAGTCAGACTGAGTCAGTGAAAGCAGCTAAAGTGATTTTTAACATCTCTCCATCTTCAAGCATTACATGTGTTGAACAGATGTTCTTCAAATCTACATGATTAATTACACGCATACATACACACACCTACACACACATACATACAGTCATTGGCTCTGTGAGTGTTTTGGCACTTTTCAACTCCTTTTGTCCAACAGGTCATCAAACACACCACACACACACAGGCCAACAATAACGTGTAGAAACCAAATCCAGCATATTTTTATGGGTGTGTGTGGGCTGGCGTTGGTATCTGTGTGAGTACCTTTTCTCCTGTTTAGCAGATCTGAAGTTTTTAGTGGCTTTAGTTGTGGTTTCTAAGAGTGTAAAAGGGATTATGTCAAGGGCGTAGATTTGGTTTTGGCATTGGTGGGGACGGATGATTCAACCATCGAACCCTGCCCTGTTTCTTTTTTTCCCTTTTTGTCTTTGCTTCTTGATAAAAAAAGGAGAAATATACTTGCCTACATATGCTATTCTACATGCTTTTAAACCATTTAAAATTACAATTCATAGTTTTATATGTGAATTATATAATGTTAAATTACTATTAAACAAATGACTGACTAAGTATTTTAGGCTTTAGTTTACTTCAGCCATATTCCATATAAATCAGGTATCATACAAAAATAAAAATACAGTCATGACAATAAAAGAATATGACTTTAAGGACTTAACAACATTACTTCAGTTATAGTGCACCAACATCTCTGATACATTAGCACTAAGGGAACACTGAATGACCTGCTGGTTTTTGTCCATAAAACTACTCATCTAAGATTACCACAAAGTAAAAGATCTCTCAGCAAAATTATGCAACATTTTAGGCACTATTGCCCCGATCAAATCAGTGAGCTGGGATTTTTTATTCTAAACATGAACTACTGTTACAGCAACAGACATGGACTACTGGTGCCCCACACAACAACTCCATGTCCACTATGTGAAGCAGCCAAACACATGCCTTCTCCTCTCGTTAACTGAGATAAACTGCTGGCATATTTCTTTTACATCTATACTGTCCAATCTCTCCTGGTGGACATACAGCAGCATTGTTTAATCTCATTTGAGTCATTGTTGACCTTAGCCATGTTTTTAGTCTTCTGAGAGCACTGAAGCTTCTTTCAGCCTGAGTACATGCGTTTTATCCTCAGATTAAAATTATTATTATGTGCTTGATGTGCCTCACCTTTGGCCCTGGCTCTTCCCCTCTGACTGCACTAGGACATATTGCCACCTGATAAAATAACACATTGATTCGTGCCATATAAAAAGTGAGACATGTCAATTCAGATTCTTTGTCAAATATACACGAATGAATCAATTTACATCAGCAGCCTAACAATTGTCATGATAATAAATCCTAGTTAATCTATAGCACCAAATCATCAGTCAGTCACCTGTGACCTTGCCACAACATGACAGAGCTGCCTCTGTCACCTGACAAGTCATCATCCAATTTCACCTGTGATCTTGTATCACCATTACCAGAGGTGTGGACTCGAGTCACATGACTTGGACTCGAGTCAGACTCGAGTCAATAATTTTATGACTTTAGACTTGACTTGAAAAAATGTTCTAAGACTTGTGACTTGACTTGGACTTTTACACGAATGACCTGGGACTTGAATTGGACTTGAACCGGTTTACTTGAAAAGACTTGATATTTCACCCCAAATCTAAAATTTAACACGCATATTATATAGAAAGTGTGCACCATTAATTCAATTCATTCATTCATTTACTCAAACCACACTCCGTACCTATGTGTGCGTGAGCTGTAGCACAGCAAATCAAATTAATCAGATTTAAAAAAAAAAAAAAGAAACGCTCAAAAATGCTGCGAATAGTTAGTTTTTTTTCAGGTGCATAAACTATAAAGTAGTCAACAAAAAACTGAAATGCAATATGCAAAACATGCAAGAAGAGAATCACAGACAGAGATGGAACAACTTCCAACTTTGTCCGACAGTTGAAGTTGCATAAAGAATGGTGGTGCTTCTCTTTTGCTACGATGGGATAGCTGACTTCATCTAACTAGCAAATGTTGTCCAGGCTACATTGGTGATACTGTTTTTTTTTTAATGTGTAAGATATTTTTGTCATGCTATTTTAAAGCCGGTCCTACAAGCGCATCCAAGAATAACATGCAGCTTATCTCAGAACTGTCAGTGAAAATTATTCTTGGAGCTAAGTTTAATTGAGCTGCATTTTATAGAGGTGCAATTTCACAATTTGTGTATATTTTCTAAGTTCAGTATTTCATCATGTGTTGAGAAAAACAGATTTAAAAATTACATGGTCTAATATTTACATTTAGCATATAATTGCAACATTCTTTTTTTTTGTTTTGTTTTGTTTTTTGTTAAAGACTCGAAAGGACTTGAAATTCAAAGTTTCAGACTTGTGACTTTACTCGGACTTTTACACCAGTGACTTGAGACTCGACTCTGACTTGCCTGACATTACTTGAGACTTGACTTGTGACTTAACGATAAAGACTTGAGACTTACTTGAGACTTGCAAAACAATGACTTGGTCCCACCTCTGACCATTACTCTCTGAGCTTTGTGTTGGTTCTTCTGTCACCTGACAAATAGGACATACATGACAAGAAGAATAAAATGTGTAGCTGTTTCAGTGTTTCTGTCAATTTGTGCAGATCTTGACTCATCAGTAATGTTTGTAGGGTGAGTGCATTTTTAAAATAATTTGTGCAAACTGCACTACAAGGTGGAATATTTGCAAAATCATGACTACCTCATGATATTTTGTCTCAAAAATTAACCCTATGAATATGTCAGTACCATTAGGATGAAATTATTGTGTCACCAACATTTTAATGTTAGACATATAATTTTAACAGCCTCTGTAAACTAATATCCTGGCTTACTCGAGGCTCCGTTTTCTCTGACAGTTTCAATCAAAATTAGAAATGTTACTCTGAGACTGAGAGAACTAATAGTGCTGCCTGTTGTGCAGTTAGTTTCCAAAACACGTTATTCATGGTTACATACAATTTTAGACCGATGTGGGCCAAAGCCTAGCATAGCCTGTAACTGTCACGACTGGGGCAGCAGTCGTATGAAGGTGAGAAAGGAGGATCCAATAGCAGACAGTGGCGGAGGTGCAAGTGGGTTTTATTTACAGTGCACAAAACCAAGGTGAGGAGCAGAACCGAACATAAACCTAAACTGGGAAAACTAATACAAAAAGGAGGACACGGAGCGAGGAGCAGAGAGACATGGAGAAACACGGGATAATGCGGAGTACCCAGAGATTCACAGAGAAACACAGACGACGTGACGAGGAGCACAAGCAGAGACGCAGTATAAATACACACATCAGATAATCAGGAAATAGCACACAGGAGGGGAAACAGCTGGAACTAATGGACATAACGAGACACAAACCTACAAAGTAAAACAGGAAACACACAGACTGTTTTACACAACCAACTGGGGACACGAACAGAACACAGAGGAGAGACACAGGTAGGGATGATAGAAACACAACTCAAACCCTAAGAAAAAATACAAAACAGCAGAAACTGGAAAATAATAACAATAAACTCAAAACGCTAGGTCATAGACCCAGGATCATGACAGTAACGTTATTATGAGTGAACTTGGCTTTAAGTGACTTACAGGTTTCTTTGAAAAATACTTTCTTATATCCAGGTTCTTCCTTTTTGCTGCCGTCCTCCTTGCAGGTCCTCACAGCGGGCCTAACACAGACCCTTGGGGCACACCACAGGAAAAGGGGACAACAGAGGAAGAGTAACTTCCCATCGTAACAGCGAAGGACCTTTCAGAAAGGTACGATTTAAACCAACTAAGAGCATTACCCTTAATGCCTACCATGTGCTCTAGCCTCATCAAAAGGATATTGTGGTCCACTAAATCAAACGCTGAGGACAAAAAAACTAAAACTGCTGAGCGCCCTGAATCAGCGATTAAAAGGAGATCATTGAAAACTCTCAACAATGCTGTTTCTGTACTATGACGTGATTTGAACCCAGACTGGAATTTATCACTGATGCTGTTCGCATCTAGATAGGCCTGTAGTTGCAAAAGGACTATTTTCTCTAGAATTTTAGCCAAGAAAGGGAGTTTGGAAATCAGCCTACAGTTTGCAGGGTCATTTTGGACAAGGCTACTTTTTTTAAGAACAGGTTGCACTACCGCATGTTTAAAAGTGGTCGGACACCACCCAAAAGCAATGATAAGTTCATTAAGGATAGGCCCAATTACATTAAAACCCTCCTTGATGATGCGAGATGGGAGGATGTCACGTACAGAGCTTGAATTTTTTAGATGCTCAGTTATCCCCTTCAGGGTAGAGAGTGACACCGGCCCAAACCGCTGGAAGGATGAGGTGCATCCCGAAGCAGAAACTTGATTAAACACAGGAGAAAGTGGAACTGTAAGAAAACAATTTTTTTCTGTCAAGTGGTTTAAAAAGTGTTTGCAGAGAGTCGGGGAAGCCTCTCAGAACATCAGGGCCAGGATTAACCACTGAGTGAATGGGTTAAATGCATAATTTACCTACAGAGGATTAATAAAGTATACACAAAAAACAAAGAGGAAGATCGCACCGGAAGATAAAATCTTTAAGTATTAAGGTAAAAACTACAAGTCCCAGCATCCTCTGTGTTTAGGGAGGAGCAGTGAAAGTGTTGAGCCTCCGTTCAGAGAGCAAGAGGAGAGTCAGAGCTGTGCTGAGGCAGGTGAATGTTAACTAGTGATGGGTAGATGGCCTCGTGTTGCTGTTTTGCTCCATACTGACACCTGCTGGACCTTAAATATCATTGCAGGCAACTTACTTGAGACTCACAACAGACACTGATTCAATGACCTCGTCATACTTGTACACTGTAAGGTACTTTCCATGGAATCATTTTATATCTTTTACATTTCAAATATTGTAGACATCTATAAAATATATTGTGAATGACATTAAGTGAAAATTAAAATGAAAGTATTGTGAATGTAATATCACCCATTTGACTCAGAGTTTATTATAAAATTCTATTCAGAAAAATAAGTTTATCCAATGTCTTTGCATTCAGTCTATTGAGTTTTTTTGACACCATTTCCCCAGCTTTGGAAAACTCACAGGCACAGATGAAGCTGGGGTACACAAAAACTGTAAAGCCAGTTGGGAAAAGTTCTGATAAGATGTCTTCCTATTCCTCCAGTACCTTAAAGGATCCTCTGATCTTGGAATGTTTCTCTCCGACACTCTCCACAATACTAAGGGGTTGGCAGTCCCTTATAATAAAATTCAGGACTGCCTGGTCCAGAACAGTCTTCCTAGATGCTTGATTTCAAAATAATAAAACACATATTAATGAAAAAAAAAAATGATGATAAAGCTGTTCAGTGTCAATATAGGCCTACCTGTGTTCATTCTCAGTGTCTTTGTCTCCTCATTTTCATGTTTGGCTCTGTAATGCCTAAACATTGAGGAGGTGCTTTTGTTTGTGTAAGAAAGCGCCGCAGAACAGATGCGACATTTAACCTGCATAAAATGAAATAAATAATTTACACTTCAACTCACATTGCTGTTTTTCCTATTCTGATAGATCACACTGAAACAAAGACAGACAAACTATTACCTTATTTGCAGCTAAAAGATCAAAATGATCCCACACAGCAGAAACATTTCTTTTTCTTTCGGGCTCCATTTTGTTATGGAGAGATGTGTTTGTTTGTTTTTAATCTTTGCGAGAGTAATTTCGTGTTTTTTGGTGGCGACTCGTTCCGTTGACAGATGCGGATGCGGTACTTTTTAAACACAGTTTGGCGCGTTTGTAATGAGCGATACAGCAGCTGTATCGATCACGTGACTTTTTCTTAAAGCGACGCACGCACCGATACAGGCTTCGCTAGGTGAGCTTGATACATGCGTCGGTGCGTCAGTGTTCCAGGACCCATCACTAGTGTTAACATGAATATGTTTCTTCTTATGACATAAAATAATTCCACGCTGTTCGTGTCTGTGGGTGAAATGTGAGCCCGATCGGCTCCTCTCAGCATTTTCCGTCCACTTGGCTGATTTCCTGTAAGTAGAGAGGAAGTGAAGCGAAGTGCACAGTTTAGCTGAGCATCCATTTAGTGTGAGAGAGCAGGAGGACAGTGAGAGCTGTGCTGAGGCAGGTGAGTGTTAACACCGCTCTGACATTACTGTGTCTCTGTGGCGGGAACAACAGGCTCCGTCAGTGGAGGCAAAAATAATCAGACTTTGGTTTTTCAAAGGAAACTACTTTATGTCGGAAGAGGCCGCGCGCTCATTGGATAACGACTTGTCAATCTTAAGTTATTAGCCAATGAGCGTACAGATTCACAGAAAGATCCGCCCCTATCACAGCATTTATAAAACCTAAAATGGCGACAGTGGAAAAGTCTCAGGCGGTTTCTTGTGTGTACTTGCGTTCTCGTGGACTTGTGATACGTCATCACTCACAGACCAAATACTGTTCCAATTCAAAATACGCATCAAGCCGTGAACGCTAAAAAGAGTCTCTGTCGGAGGAGTTCAGGCTGACTTTATGAAAGTGCGACGTTTGAGCCACTTCCTGTTCTCAGTCCCGGCGTCCTGATCACCGACGTTTCTGTTGCTCTGATATCTGATATTGATTATATCGGTAAACAGGCTGTAGGCAGGTCTGATCTGAAAATCCCTTCAGAAACAAACTTTAAGTAAAGAGTTTTATGTCCGTGTGAGGCCGCACGCTGATTGGATAACCACCTGTCAGTCTCAAGTTATTAGCCAATGAGCGCGCAGATTCACAGTAAGACCTTATCACAGCGGGGGGGGGTTTTAAGCTAAAACATCGACAGTAAAACTGTAACGTGTCCTGTGATCTATAAACACTCTGTGATGAATAATCTGAAGTCATTTTGAGCCTGACAGTAGTTTCCTGTCACAGAGCAGAAGCTGCAGGCAGTTTTTGGCTCCTTTATATTTAATTTATTCCAAAATAAATCAATAAAGGTAGAAAAGAACTCTGTGACCAAGTGCAACAAATATAAGATGACATGTTTACAGATATTTTAAGTATTGATCATATGTAGAACACAGAGCAGGTCCAATAACAGTCATCCTGCTCACAAACAGCACTTTGGTTTCATGAGCTCACTTCCTGCAGGGATCCTCAGCTTCTCTCCAAAGGAGCTGTAACATGTGGGCTCCTCACCATGATGATGATCCCAAACACACTGAGTTCCTTCATCCACCTGATCATGTACTTATTAAATAATGTGATGGTTTTGGTGTTTTTCTAAAGACTTTGAGCCTCTAAAATAACTGGTTTGGACTTTAGGGCCAAAGCTCCAACATTAGAAACCCGTCAGTGTGATGCTTCCAGTACAACAGCACCTCTGAGTGTGTGTGTTTACCTCTCAGACTAACTCCACCCTGACATCAAGAAGATGGAGGAAGAAGACGGAGCAGCATCTGCAGCATCCAGCTGTGTGTCTGTGAGGAGTGACGGGGTCACACAAACACCTCCACATTACAGTCATGGACCTGCAGCAACAATGTAAGAACACTACTAACTAGGGATGGGTATCGTTTAGGTTTTATCCGATACCGGTGCCAAACCGGTACTTTTGAAACGGTGCCGGTGCTTAAATGGTGCTCAAACCGGTGCTTAAAGAATGGAGAACACAAAATTGGTCCAAAAACCTCTCATGTTCAGCTGTTTTTTTTGTAAAAAGATAACAATGTTAGCCTTTTCTGCAGCTATAGGGCATATATGGTATCACTCTTGGCTGGAAGCAGTGCTTAAAAAATGGAAAAAACACAAACTTTGTCCAAAAACCTCTCATGTTTAACTGTTTTCCACTTTTTCTTTAGTCATTTTAGCCTTTTTGGCCAGGGTGAAGGGAGTATCTGCCATCAAACAAGACAGCCGCATGTAACTACGACGGTGTTTGCTAGTTCACCTTACATGCATTAATGTAATAATGTGGTTAGCGTACTCAACAGGGGCGATTTTAGCCCATTTTTGGGGGTGCTTCAGCACCCCCAAAATGAATCAAAGCACCTCCAAAGATTTCTTACTTTTTTTTGACAATATTTGCTGTTTGTGTGGCACACTACTAAAAATATAAAAAGCATACATTACTTAGTTGAGACGGAACATTTTAACAACAAAAGTATAGATAACCCCTCCCCCCTCTCAAAATGGTTTGTTCCAGCTCGCCCCCACTCTGGCTCTAGGGTCGTTGCTGCCAGAGCGATGGTGGCTGAGACGCAGCGGAGCGGAGGTGGAGTGCCTGGATTAAAACAGGACATATTAGCAGCATTTAACCTTCAGTTACTCTTTATGTAGTTAGTCATGTTTCTTTTTAGCTGAAAAACATTACACCAGGTAACCTGCAGTGTTGAAAACGTGTTTTCCAATGATGTTTGCTACCCTACAATCCGTCCTGCTCTGTAGTAAATTGAGCGACATTTGACCGTCCTGTTGCTCCCACTGAAATGTATACAGCCTATTTAAAATCTAAAACTTAAAATTGTCCGTAGCCTGCTGTTGTTACCACTGTCCTGTTTGAAATGGATACTAACTAGCTAACTGACTGAATGCCCATTAACCTTATAACTCCTGTTGTGTGTGTGTGTGTGTGTAGAGAGAGACAGCCAGGTTCATAATGGATATAAGGAAGTTTTTTCAAAAACAGGAGCCACATTCAGGTAAAAGTGTAAGAACAAATGATCCATCAATAAATGATAATGTTGGATCAGTGTTTCAATATTTATATCTTTTATTAGATGTTCATGTGGTTTGGTTATTTGCCTTTTGGTTGAAAGTACACTGAGAGAGGACTTTTTGTTAGTGATCTTAATAGTATTTTTTCATATTAATGTAATTTTTTCATATAATTGAATCTATTTGTGTGTGATTGTCAGTCCAAAGAGGGAGAGAGGAAAGAGGGAATGTGAGGAGAAAGTACAAGGTCAGGAAGAACCAGGTAAGGAAACAGACAGGGAACAGTGACAGGCACAACAGAAACTGTTAAACTGACAAAGAGAAAAAACCTGATTTTACTCACACAATCTGGAAGTTGTGTCCTCCCTATATTAAAGCTGCTGTACAGAATCTGCAAAACAAACTGGGTTGAAACATTTTTGACCCTCTTTAACAACATTCCAACATAACATTATCATTGATTGGGGAGATTAAAATTAATGATATATTTTTATGTGGTTCAGCCACAACTCTACTAAAACCTCAACCAGTAATAGGTAGGCCAACTTTTGGACTGTCCAGTTGTCTGTATGACTGCCTCATACAGACTTGTGCGGCAGAGAAACACTTATCAGTGTTTCTCAAACTTTTTACAGTGTGTACCACCTGAGAAAAATGTCAAGCTCTCCCAAGTACCACTATGAAAGCATGAAACTCATAAATCTTACAACACAATATTAGTATTATTAAATTAGTATCTGCAGTAAAGATTTTTTCATACATTGTATACATTCTACCACAGGCAAAGTTGCCTCCATTTTTATAGTTTTTTATGAATATTTTGTAATAATTTATTCTGTTTTGGGAGTGTTTTTTATGTATCTGTATTATATTATACATACTCATTAAAAGTGAATCTCTGTCCAAAACATGCACTCAGTTTACTTCTTACTCACTATGAGCATCATTTAAATACCCTTTATCAGATTTGATGATTTGTTACAGACTTCTCAAAAAACTGTTTTGCTTTTCTTTCACAAATGTGGGGATTAAATTGTGTTAAAATGTACAAAACAGTGATGTCATGTTTTGTGACGAGGACCCAGGCACAGAGAGACTTGATGAATTTAAGAATCTTATGATTTAATAAAGAAATTTGCAGACTTGCACAGAGATGGTAAAATTATGATGACTGATAGCGGAGATGAAGACAACAGAGGATGAGGACAGGGAGGAACAGGGGTTTAAATGCACCAAGGAGACAGTCAGAGGGAACTCGGGACAACTGGAGACATTTAAGGATGCAGGGACTGACAGAGACGGGGAAGAAGTCTCATCGTGACGTGTAAAGTTTATCTTGCCTGGCTGGGCAGCTCTCTGGGTGCTCAGCACCCCCAAAGCTCTGATCCTAGAAGCGCCCCTGGTACTCAACGTTAATTACACACGAACAACATGAAGCTACTCACGCAGAGAAGAACGGCTGCTGCTGCTATCATCATCCTCATCATTTCTGCTACACTGACAGGGCTAGGGGCCAGGACTCTACTCTTCGGGTTCTTGGGGGATGTTGCTAACTCCGGGTCCGATAACAGGCAAAACACCCGCAGTAGATGTGCTCGCTGTGAGGTCTCGCAGCAAGCTATCAAACACGGCGCATTTCTCGGCTTTAAAAAAACCCGCTATGCGTCGCCAGGTGTTTCATCAGATTTGAGGTGTTACCTCCTTTGACAGTATCACAGTATCAGCTTAAAGCACTTGTTGCAGGCTGCTGAGTTTGCATCTTTTCCTGTGAAGTACAGCCAGACTTTTGATCGCTTCACCTTGGGCATTTTTAATCTGTAGCTCTGCTCTAAAAGAACGTACGTACCTGCCCCCGCCTACTATCCTCGGATACGTAAAATGATTGGCTAGAATTGGCTCAGGAAAAAAAAGCACCGAAATAAAGCATCGAAATGTGCGCTGCTTTTTGGTCTGGTTACTACCGTTTATGTCAGAACCGGTGCCATCATGGCACCGGACACCGGTACCCATCCCTACTACTAACTTAGTCATTTACACATAACCATGACAGAATCATTGATCTGTGATTGGTTCAAACTGTTTGATCTGAGTTTGATTTTTATTGACTTGTTTTCTTGTTAAGATCTGAACTCTGTAAGTTTAAGTGAAGTCAGTGCAGCAGAATCGGAGAGAAGAGCTGAGAACCAACTGAGTTCATTCAGAGACAGAAAAACTGGCTGATGATTGGCTGACCTGTCAGCGTTATGAGGCAGACACAATATCACAGAGTGATCAGCTGATCATATGACTGTCAGAGAGAACTGATCAGTTATTGATGTTTGTTTGCAGAGGTCAGAGGTCACAGTCTCCAGTATCCAGCTGTACGTCTGTGAGGAGTGACTGGTCCAAAGACAGACCTCCATATTTCAGTCATGAACCTGCAGCAACAATGTTCTTCAATCATGGAGCTCAGCTGACCATGTAAGAGATCTGCTAACTGTAATTCTACCAGTGACATAATTCATTCCTAACGGTGGTCTGTGTATGATAACAAATTTCTAATAAAGCTTATCTTATCTTGCTAGTTTTTAATAAACAAGAGGCCAATCCAGCAAGCAGGTTTAGCTCCAGTGTTAAATGCATGATTAGAAAAAGAGAGCCATCATCAATGGAGCTTCGATGCCCAGACTCCCCATGGCATTGGGTTAATAAAGAGCAGAGGCTCAATTTTAATCTCGAGGAGCAGGAACACGTGTCACTGCTGACCGTGATATTCATCATAAAAACAGGAGGGAAGTGAAGAGTCATTGATATCAGCCTGAGCCACGCTGATATCACCTGGATAGCGTAGTGGGAAAACCCGTTGGGATTTGAATCCCGAGCAGGGTGTGAATCCAGTAAATATCAACAGGCTGGGCGACCCATGCAACCCAAGCCTTCCTCGTAGTATGTGCAAAAAATACATAACTGAAGCCTTACCAGCTCAAGCATCGCTTTGATTAGGAAGGTGTTGAGAAACCAGGACACACTAATAAGAAGTGGGCTGCTGGAACAACAAGCCATAAGTGGACAAGAGACGAGAACGGGGAACTGGTCCCCTAACCTCAGCAGAAGGAGTTACATGAAGAGGATGTGCGACCTTTTGAAGCTTTGATACCCAACATCTAGACTGATGACGAAACAACGAGTAACTCTGTGTTCCAACATTCAGAAGAAGGAACCACAATCACATGCTACAGCAAAGGGGAGCCAGGATGTCAGGTCAGAGTAGGGATGGGTACCGGTATCTGGTGCCCTTATTTCCTGAGATGTCATACACTTTGGATTCTATCCAATCATTTTACCTTCCCAAGGATAGTAGGCGGGCCCAGGTACGTAGTTCTTTTAGATTAGAGCTACAGATTAAAATGTAATGTAATTTACGTTGAGTACGCTAACCACGTTATTAAATTAATGCATGTAAGGTGAACTAGCAAACACAGTCGTAGTTACATGCGGCTGTCTTCTCGTTTGATGGCAGATACTCCCTTCACCCTGGCCAAAAAGGCTAAAATGACCAAAGAAAAAGTGGAAAACAGTTAAACATGAGAGGTTTTTGGACAAAGTTTGTGTTCTCCATTCTTTAAGCACCGGTTCGAGCACCGTTTAAACACCGGCACCATTTCAAAAGCACCAGTTGAGCACTGGTATCGGATAAAACCTCAACGATACTCATCCCTAGGTCAGAGGGCAGATGTCATCATCCCCACCCTCCTTCATTGGGTATCCACCTCCAAGAATAACTGGTGCACCGAAGGCATTGTGAGAGCAGCTGACCTGAAATAGAGATCATGGCTAAGCTGGAACCCTGGATTCTCTGTGGCTGATTACCAAGACTATACAAAGTACCCTCTGAAGGTCTACTAGAAGATGTGAATGCAACATTACAGATAAACCCTACTACAACCATCACTGAAACCAACCAGCTGATCTACACCATGGCAGCAACGATCACGGAGAAGCTTAAATATAAGACTAACAGCCACAGGGAGCAGTACCCACTATGGAGAAGAAGACTAGAGGCCAAGATCAGGATAGCTTGGAGGGACGTTAGCCAACTGTCTAAGCTACAGGAAGGTGAAGGATGAAGAAAAGGAGGGTCCCTAAGAAGCACAACAAGCTGCCAGTACCTGAGACCTTAGAAACTGCCAAGCAAAGGCTAACTGCCTGAAGAGCAATACCAGAGAGAGAGAGAAGGAGTGACATGTTTAGCCGCATGTTCTCCTTAAATTGCTGGCTGTCTGAGTGGTGTCCCAGAAACGATGTGGGCTTCATAGATAATTGGCAAACCTTCTGGAGGAAACCTGGTCTTGTTAGGAGAGACGACATCCATCCCACTTTGGATGGAGCAGCTCTCATTTCTAGAAATATGGACCAATTTATTAAACCCCCCAAAATATGACTATCCAGAGTTGGGACCAGGAAGCAGAGTTGCAGTCTTACACGCCTCTCTGCAGCTTCTCTCCTCCTGCTACCCCCCCAAAAACCCATCTCCATAGAGACTGTGTCAGCTCCCAAACAGACAAAAAACAAACTAAAAACCAGCAACAAACAACTTAAACATAAAATAATCACAAAGAAAGAACAATACAGTATCCACATCTGAACCAAAGAGTAAAACAGTGAAATGTGGATTATTAAATATTAGGTCTCTCTCTTGATGCATGCTCAATCATCCAGGAAAGTAAATCTCCAAATGTTGATTCTGTTCATCTGGACGTAGCGTTTTGTGGGAGAAACGTTTCGTCACTCATCCAGGTGACTTCTTCAGTCTCAGCTGACTGCAGGTTTCCCCAATCTTATAAACAGTACATTTGCATAATGACTGAAACCAGCCCACTGAGGGAGCAATGGGCTGGGAGGTCAGTTCCTTAATCTTAATTATGCAAATTCTCATGACCATTGATCAACAATCACTGACCAAAACCCACTAAAAACACCTACAGGCCAGTGGACACTCTTTCAATGATGAGGATGTACACATCCTGGACAGGGAGGAACGCTGGTTTGAGGGCGGAGTCAAGGAGGCCATTTACGTGAAAAGGGAAAGACCATCTCTGAATCGAGGAGGGGGCCTAAGGGTACATCTGTCACCATCTTACAATGCTGTGATTGCAGCCATTCCCCAACTCTCTGTGAATGGGACTCATGGCCATTGATCAGTGGTTGTTGATCAATGGTCATGAGAATTTGCATAATTAAGATTAAGGAACTGACCTCCCAGCCCATTGCTCCCTCAGTGGGCTGGTTTCAGTCATTATGCAAATGTACTGTTTATAAGATTTGGGGAAACCTGCAGTCAGCTGAGACTGAAGAAGTCACTTGGATGAGTGATGAAACGTTTCTCCCACAAAACGCTACGTCCAGATGAACAGAATCAACTTTTGGAGATTAGGTCTCTCTCCTCCAAGTCTCTGTTAGTACATGACTTAATAAATGATCAACAAATCGATTTACTCTGCCTTAAAGAAACCTGGTTGCAGCAGGATGATTATGTTAGTTTAAATGAATCAACACCTCCGAGTCATTCTAACTATCAGAAACCTCGAAGCACAGGCCGAGGGGGCGGTGTGGCAGCAATTTTTCACACCAGCCTATTAATCAACCAAAGACCCAGACAGACTTTTAATTCATTTGAAAGCCTGGTAGGCCCATCCTCCTGCAGGCCCTCCACCCACAGGAGGTGCCATAGAGGTCACCTGCAATGTGTGTCAGTTGGCGACCAGGAGTGGAGGGCCAGGTGGACCGATCCCTGGCTACCAAGACTAACAATTGGGACACAGAATCTCTCCTCTGTGGTGGGGAAGGAGCCCGAGTTAGTGCATGAAGTTGAGAGTTACTGGCTAGATATAGTTGGGCTCTGGAACCAGTCTCCTGGAGAGCGGCTGGACTCGGTCTCAGTTCTATTCAGTACTTTAACAATTAACAATAAAATGAGCCTTCCTCAGCACATGCTTGTTATAAATGGCCAAAAGACGGTCCTGCGAAAGCCCTGAGATTTAACAAAAGTCCCAACTGATTCTTGTTCTTCAGAGTCATGTTACCAAACCAAGCAGCGATACAGAAAGACACGACAGATTCAATAAAACTTCTGTAAAACAAGGACAACATTTCAGATGAAACATTACTTAAGACAATACTTGCTAAACTCTCAACAATCTCAGTATCAGCAGCTTTAATGATGGTAGGTGATGAGCTATGAGAAGACTGTCTAAAATCAATAATCATGTTTTTTATGATATGAATGTAACATATGTGTGTTTGCAGAGGTCAGAGGTCACTGTCTCCAGCATCCAGCTGTGTGTCTGTGAGGAGTGACTGGTCCAAAGACAGACCTCCATATTTCAGTAATGAATCTGCACCAACAATGTTCTTCAATCATGGAGCTCAGCTGACCATGTAAGAGAGCTGCTAAAGCCATAGAAATTGTGAGGTAGACTGAAATAATCTGACATGTTGTTCACAGCAGAAATATCTCTGATAAGATCAATAATCTGTGTTTGTGTTGATCTGTGGCGGCCGCAGCCGTGTTGGTACCAACAGAACAATCAGCTGTTTGTGATGATGTCACATTTCTGTAAAGGAGCTCACAGTCTGATAGAAATTTGTGAGTGATGGACGATCAGCTGTTTATATGGTGTTCATGTCAGAATCTATCAGTAACTGATGTTTGTGTTTGCAGGGGTCAGAGGTCACAGTCTCCAGTATCCAGCTGTGTGTCTGTGAGGAGTGACTGGTCCAAAGAAAGACCTCCAGACTTCAGTAATGAACCTGCACCAACAATGTAAGGAAACTATTATTCTGTGTTTAGATCCTGTAATCTAGGAGAATCGAGTCTGCTGGCTTCATGATCCTGTCAGCATGTGTGGCAGAGAAGGACCCAAATTCAAGGCTCAGGAAACATGATGGAAAAACTCAAAAACAGCTTTATTACTGATAACCTGAAAAATAATAAAACACGAGCCAGACTGAAAGTATGATGAGGAGGAACACAACAAAGAACCGAGGAAAACTCATTAACACACACAGGATGATGAGGGAACAGAGCTGAAACTAATGAGACAGGGAAAGCAAAACTGAACAAAGTGCACACAAGATGAGAGAATGTCAAAATAAAACAGGAAATGACTGACACTGAGAGCCAGACACAAGCTGTGTCCCAAAACGTCGGCTGCATCCTTCAAAGGCCACATTTGAAGGCCGACTACGTCACAACCAGGCGACGAAGGCTGTCCCAGTTCGTCGTCTCGTTCAAATGCGTCCTTCATTTCCCCGAATTTGAAGGATGGGTCGGGTGTGTCCTTCGTGGCCCACCATATCCCAGAATTCATAGCGCGGCCCAGCCAATTTTCAGCTGCCAACAATGGCGGCCGCTACTAACTTTCAATATTACTCTTATTGATCTTTCTGGGTCACAAAATAAACTTTTAACATATTTTCAGGCGAGAAAGTAGCTGTGTAAACTTCAAATATCTGCTCGGTTTATCAAGACATCGCATATTTGCAAAAGTGTGCCGACGTTTTCAGAGACGTCTGTTACCCACCAGCTCGATAGCAAACTGGGGGATTCAATGGTCACTCGAGCCGGCGAGAGCAGCGGACTCCCGGCGTCATCGTTTTCAGACCCCCGCTCTTTCGCTACTCAGGTTAAACATGATATATAAGTCACTCGGATAACTTAAAAATGTAATTGTTTGGCTTTTTTCGGTGTTTTATTTGTTCGTGAGTAAATCGGGTTGGCTGAGATCAAAGTTATTAGATTATTAGATTAAATAAAACTTTATTAATCCCCCGGGTGGTTTTCACACAGCTGAATAAACGTCAAACAGAAAACTGATTAAACAGACGTGTGAGATGGTCGAGAGTTTACGCCAGTGTCCTGTTATATTTTAGATAGCAAGGAGCAGACGGCCGAGTTTATTAAACTCCACCGACACAGCGGTGACGCAAATCTGAAGGCTAGCCCGTCCCATTTCACAGCCTCGCACTTCCGGCCTTCTCGGTCTTCGAAGGACCCGGCCCACGTAGACCGCGAAGGCTGGGTTCTCTGAAGGATGCGGCTTACGTTTTGGGACACAGCTGTAAACTTGACAGACAGACAGAAGACAGGAACAGGAATCCAACCTATCAGCTAAGCAAACAGGGAGCGAACAACACAGAATCACCACAGGGACGTAAATAAAACTCTATAACCAGAACACAACATGATGCAGACATGATGATCCAACAACATACATACAAAACCCAAACATGCCCAAACTCAGAACCATCAGCACCTGATTTGACCTTGAGGAAGAGGTCAGAGGTCAGAGTAATGTGGTAATTAGAATCCATGTATATCCCTACAGGTCTGTATGTTGGCAGTAAGGAACATAGTTTTAAACAGCTCTATAGTATTATTATCAGTTTGACCTCCAGATCAATCTGTGACCTCTTGATCTCTTCTTCTCTCTCCGTGTTCACACACCTCTCTGTGTTTAATCATTAGTTATTATTAACCTCTGTCTCTCTTCCACAGCATGTCTTTATCCTGCCCTCCTCCTCTCACATGGCCCCGCCCCTCCCTGAGCCTGGTTCTGCTGGAGGTTTCTTCCTGTTAAAAGGGAGTTTTTCCTTCCCACTGTCGCCAAAGTGCTTGCTCATAGGGGGTCATATGATTGTTGGGTTTTCTCTGTATGTATTATTGTAGTGTCTACCTATAAAGCGCCTTGAAGCGACTGTTGTTGTGGTTTAATGCTGTATAAATAAAGCTGAATTGAATTGAAATTGAAGGAGAGGTCAGAGGTCAAATGTGACATGACATTTTAAACATGTACACAGTGCTTTCTGTACTAACGTGCAGACAGAATGACACAAAATCATATCCTCCTTGTTTTCCTGTGAACGTCTCTGCATTATCTAGTTTGTGTGTTTAGAGTTACTTCAAAGATTTTAACCAGAGAATTTATCAGTAATTGATGTGTTTGTGTTTGCAGAGGTCAGAGGTCACAGTCTCCAGTATCCAGCTGTGTGTCTGTGAGGAGTGACTGGTCCAAAGAAAGACCTCCAGACTTCAGTAATGAACCTGCAGCAACAATGTTCTTCAATCATGGACCCCAGCTGACCATGTAAGAGATCTGCTAACTGTAATTCTACCACTGACATCATCTTATCTTATCTTGCTAGTTTTTAATAAATTGTGTGTTTGAACAGGGGACATTTGTCAAACACTCGGTGAAGACTCAAACACAGACTCGCAGGCAAAAAGCAAATCTTTATTTAGGCCTGTTTCACAATCTAGAGTTTAAAAGTCAAGAAGATGATAAAGAAACCAAAATCTACAGACTTCATAGACAGAACGTCAGATAAATGATTCCATCACATTTTAAAAGAAAGTATCAGGATAATAATCTGAACTGAGTCATCAGAAACAGAAAGATGGTCTCAACAGGCCACTGAGCTGATCTCCAAAGAAAGAAGAAGATTGAAGAGTCCGAGGCTGTTTGTTTGTCACAGGCATCGTCAAACACGTCCAACACAGTGAAATGTGCTGAGCTGCTCCTGTGACTGGACAAAACATTAGAAACAATCATTAAATGAAATAATGAAACATTGTGCAGATGTAATGTTAAAGTGCTTTGTGCCACATTAGCACAGCATGTACTGACAGAGCAGTGCAAGCAGAACAAAGCAAATGAGCAAAGTGATGTAAACAGAGTAAGTGAACAGAGTGAGCAGAGTAATATCAGCAGTAATGAAGCAGCAGGATCAGTGCAGCAGCGTGTGACGTCATAATGAATCAGATATGATCTGAAATATGACAGTGAGACAAGAACATGATGTGAGGTCCTGTTTAAACCCTGATGGTGCTGCTATGAGGGGAGCACGTTCTGATGTAGGACTTGGACGGTCTGAGGATAGAAGCTCCTCTCTGTTTGTGTCCTGATGCTGCAGAAGCTTCTGCCTGATTGTAGGAGCTGAAGCAGCATCATCCCAGAGGTGAAGCTGCTCTGTGTGCAGACCTGAGGTCAGATTCCTCCAGGCTGATGTTCAGCATCTACAGAAACGTGTGGTTGTAGTTATTGCTGCTCTGTGTGCTGACAGCAGATACTCAGAACAAAGCGCTGCACACGTGTTCTTTACAAACATCTGTACATAGAAAACATGGATGATGGCAGTGAATGAACACGTTTCTGTCATTTGTTTCATTGGCTGCTTTTTTCTTCCTGTGTTCATGTGATGAATGTCTGACACATAAACAGGTTTGTAATCAAACATCACATCATCAGGGAGGCATCATGAAACAAAGTTACTGCTGGAGGCTGAACTCAGTTTGTAATGTTCAAAAATATCACTCAGATCATTTCAAAGCTTTTAGTTCTTCTTCTTCACTTCTGTAAAATAAGAGAAAGAAAATCAGAACCCAGAAGTTCACTTCCTGCTGACTGAACTCTTTCAAAATAAAGCTGAAAGCTCTGGATGTGACGCCGCTGCTCCACCACAGTTTTTAGAGGAGGTCAAAGGTCAGGTCAAAGTGATGGATCCCAAACTTCCAGTACATCCAGTGAAGGACATAATCAGCTCTGTGATGAAGGCTTTTACTGTGGAGTTTGTTGGCTGATCACTCTGTGTTTAATAAGACAGGAACAGCAAAGGAAACTTGGATTCTGAATTCAAACACAAGTTTCTCCACTTTGACTTTTCTCTGTGACCATCAGAGCTTCTGCACAGTGTCATCAAATCTGGATGTTTGTCACTGACAGTCAATGATTTTAGTGATAAAGAAATGTGTTCACAGAGGGAGGAAGAGGAAGAGGAGTGGTGTTTGTGAGGAGGAGCAGCTGTCCTGCTGTGCTTTGTGTCAGGACGTCCTGAAGGATCCAGTCTCTACCAGCTGTGGACACTGGTTCTGCAGACAGTGCATCTCCTCATACTGGGACCAGTCTGCTTCATCAGGAGACTCCTCCTGTCCCCAGTGTGGAGAAAGATCCAGAACCAGAGCTGGACTGCAGACAGCCAGTCAGAGCAGCTGTGTACAAAGTAAGACTGAACATCTGTCTGCTGATGGACTCAATTCTGAAAACTGGACTTCTTGTTGTTGTTCAGACATTGAAGAGTTTTCTTTCTGTTTTTCTTTCTTTCAGCAGATGTTGGTCTGCAGGAGGTTTTAGATGAACATAAGATCAGTCTGAGGAGGAGATGTGAACGTGTGACTGAAGGAAGTGATGAAACAGGAAGTAGAACCCTCCTCAACAGGATCTACACTGAGCTCTACATCACAGAGGGACAGAGTGAAGAGGTTCATACCCAACATGAGGTGAGGCAGCTGGAGACAGCTTCCAAGATGGACGCCCTCCATGACGCTCCAATCAGGTGCCAGGACATCTTTAAAGCCTTACCTGACCAACAGAGACCCATCAGAGTGGTTCTGACCAACGGCGTGGCTGGTGTTGGAAAAACCTTCTCAGTGCAGAAGTTCACTCTGGACTGGGCAGAGGGCTTGGAGAACCAACATGTCAGTGTGGTGGTTCTGCTTTCATTCAGGGAGCTGAACCTGATCAGAGATGAGCAGTACAGTCTTCTGGAGCTGCTCCATGTTTTCCATCCAACATTACAGAAGGTCACAGCAGAGAAGCTGGCTGTCTCTCAGCTTTTGTTCATCTTTGACGGCCTGGATGAAAGCAGACTTTCATTGAATTTCACCAACAGGAAGCTGCTGTCTGATGTCACACAGAAGTCATCAGTCAGCCAGCTGCTGACAAACCTCATCCAGGGGAATCTGCTTCCCTCGGCTCTCGTCTGGATAACTTCCCGACCTGCAGCAGCCAATCAGATCCCTCCTACGTGTGTCGACAGGCTAACAGAAGTACGAGGCTTCACTGACGCCCAGAAGGAGGAGTACTTCAGGAGGAGATTCAGTGATGAAGAGCTGTCCAGCAGAATCATCTCCCACATGAAGACATCCAGGAGCCTCCACATCATGTGTAGAATCCCAGTCTTCTGCTGGATCACTGCTACAGTTCTGGAGCACATGTTGACTACAGAGCAGAGAGGAGAGCTGCCCAAGACCCTGACTGACATGTACTCACACTTCCTGCTGGTTCAGACAAAGAGGAAGAAGAACAAGTACCACGAGGGACGTGAGACGAGTCCACAGGAGCTGACGGAGGCTGACAGGGAAGTTCTTCTGAAGCTGGGGAGGCTGGCGTTTGAACATCTGGAGAAAGGAAACATCATGTTCTACCAAGAAGACCTGGAGCAGTGTGGTCTGGATGTGACAGAGGCCTCGGTGTACTCAGGAGTTTGTACAGAGATCTTCAAAAGAGAGTGTGTGATCTTCCAGAAACCAGTCTACTGCTTTGTTCATCTGAGCATTCAGGAGTTTCTGGCTGCAGTCTACATGTTCCACTGTTTCACCAGCAGGAAGACAAAGGTGCTGAAGGACTTCCTGGGAAAAAAATACAAAGAGTCATCTCTGGATAAATTTTTGATGGAAACACTAATAAAATCCTTCAGGAGTAAAAATGGTCGTCTGGACCTGTTTGCTCGCTTCCTTCACGGCCTCTGTCTGGAGTCCAACCAGAGACTCTTAGGAGGTCTGCTGGGTCAGACAGAGATCAGTCCAGGAACCATCCAGAGAGTCATTAAGAATCTAAAAGAAAGGAAGACAACATCCTCTCCTGACAGAAGCATCAACATCTTCCACTGTCTGGTGGAGATGAACGACCTCTCAGTACATCAGGAGATCCAAGAGTTCCTGAAGTCAGAGAACAGATCAGAGAAGAAACTCTCTATGATCCACTGCTCAGCTCTGGCCTTCATGCTGCAGATGTCAGAGGAGGTTCTGGATGAGTTGGACCTGCAGAAGTACAACACAACAAAGGAGGGACAACTGAGACTGATTCCAGCTGTGAGGAACTGCAGAAAGGCTCGGTGAGTCCAGATGTGATCATTAATATTATCAATTAGTGATAGTTTAGTTACTCAGTCATAAACTGCAATAATTTCTTATTTGAGGTCACACTAGGGCTGGCACAAACAATTATGTTGATAGTCGACTAATCATCGCTGCCCTAGTTCACAGTTAATAGTTGTTTTCATGCTTTAAAAATGTTTTCTTTCTATCAGAACACTACATTTGTATTATTCTGGCAGAAACCTTGGTAGGAGAGTGCACCTTCACATGTATATGGGTGTGTAACTGAGTTTTTCACCACGTCGTCTGGTTTTAGTCTTACGCTGAGTTTGCAGTCTGACGTGTTTTATCTGTGTGCTGTTTCCACTCGGTCGTGTTCACACGGTGCAGCAGACAGTAATGAGAGTGTTGTTTATGTCTGTGCTGCTGTTGGTCTGTTAGCTTTGCTCCTTAGGAGAGAAGACTGAAGTGAAACTTTACAAAGAACGTGTTTGTAGTAAAGTGAAACTGTGTGAAACAGTGAAAGTGGTCCAAAGCAGCCTCTGTTTGTGCTTCTGATCACTGCTCTTTCTGTCTGATGTTATTCTCTTTATCTGGGTGTAACCGGGTCATAAATCCACATGTGTTCTAGGCACTGTTAATGCTAGCATGAATAGATCATTCTTGCTAGCTTGGAAGTTGTGGTGGGTCGAGCAAACCCTCGTCCCTGCTGTTTGTATTTGGTTGTTGGAGCTGGAGCGGGCAAGTTGTTTACTTGGAGGTCTTTGTTTCTTTTTACCTTTCATTGTCAGACACAACGCAGGAATACAACGGATTCACTTTCTTTATTTTTCCAACCAATTATTGAACGTGTGAACAATCACATTATCTGTGACATCATCACCATCAGCATATGTGCTCTAGTTCTCTAGTTTTTCTTTTCTCTGTACTAAAGAGCTGAGATGGACAGCAGTGTGCCAGCATACATCCAGAATTAGAGTCAAGCTGTGAGCTGTCACCTTTTGTGACTCCGCCCCTTTACAATAATTTTAATTGATTAAAATGGTTAGGGACAAATGCAGTCGCATGGCAGGATGCTGTAAACGGACCAAGCCTTAGTCAGGAACTGAGATAATCCATCCACAATATGAGGTTAGTCATTAATATACTGCTGCAGGGGCTGAGCTGTAGCTACATGTAAGGGTTTAAAAACTGAGCTTTAAAATAAACAGTGGTGATAAAAACTGAGAGAGGCCGACAGTGATCACTGACTGTTTTTAGGGGCTTGTTCAGATTAAATAGAACAAGATACAAAACATTAAAATATGTTATAAACACAACAGGCTTATTAAACAGAGCAGTTTGGGCCTGGAAGCAGGATTCATCACATCATCACTTAAAGACCGGATTGTACGAAGGTGGAACCATCGATAACCTCACATCTGTCCATTACAAGACATTTCATTTTGTACAAATCTTCCAGGTTTGTGTTTTTCCATCTGAGCAGACCTGCTTTCTGCACCATCCTTTCAGCAGCTTTATACGTTTCACCACACTGTGTAATGTGGCCCTAACAGTCCTCCATATAACAGAGACCCAGCAGTGACTGGTGAAGCCCAGTGTGAGGGTCTCTGTCTTTGAAATAAAGAGAGCTGGTGGTGAACGTGGTGGTGAGGGAATCACTGTGTTCTCCTGAGGTTGAACATTGGTCCGCCTCCCTGCTTCCTTTTTACTTAGACAGTTTCCACAGATCCTTGTTACTGACGTTCACCTGAGGGCCAGTTTGGAAGTCGCCACTCAGACCACAGTGCAGATGTTACACAGACACAGATTTGAAATCAAAGGATAAATATGTGTTAAAGATGTTTTGCATCACTTTATGAACGTCTCTCCAGTTTTTCTTAATATTCTTGCAATCCAAACATATGCTAGTGCTGTGCTGCCTCATAGCCACAGTTCCTCCAACATTCAGAGCCTCCATCATCATAATACACCTTTAGAGCTGGGTAATGGAAAAACGAACAAAGCTTTTCCAGCAGAATTCCTTCCATACATGTGATTTTGTGCCTTTCCAATGAAAAGAACAAATGTTTTGCCATTCTTCTTCTGCCACCACCAGACCCCCTCTTTGTCCCATCTTTATATACTTTGTTGACTGATTGTTAAAATCATGAAGACTTTTGTATAATTGTGAAATTACACCTTTCTTAATTTGTGACTTATAATTAGTGTGAATGCTTGAAAAGCATTCACAGTATTGTTCTTCTAATCTTTATTAGTGTGAATGCTTGTAAAAGCATTCACAGTATTGTTGTTGTAATCTTTATTATTAGTGTGAATGCTTGTAAAAGCATTCACAGTATTGTTGTTGTAATCTTTATTATTAGTGTGAATGCTTGTAAAAGCATTCACAGTATTGTTCTTCTAATTGTGTGGATGCCCTAAAGGGCTTCCACACTATTGTTTTCCTGTTTCTCTTTATTGTGTGGATGCCCTCAAGGGCTTCCACACTATTGAGTTCCTGTTTCTCTTTATTGTGTGGATGCCCTAAAGGGCTTCCACACTATTGAGTTCCTGTTTCTCTTTATTCTTTATTATTCCTCTAGTTGCTTCCGTATGTTTTTTGCCGATTAACTACTCCCTCAGTTTTCAGTCGATTTTCTCAGTTCAAATTCTAAACTGTTCTGCCCTTTCTGCTAATGCCAGCTATGACTTTTGGTGTTTATTACTATTATACTTTTTAAAATATTACACTTTTTTCCTTTAATTTGTCCCATTGAAATGAATGGGAAACTTCCACAATTCTGCTAAAACTTGCTTGTCTTTGAAACTTAACTACTTCCTCATGCTTTCACCTAGAAACTCCATTCAAACTTTAAAATGTTCTCAGATTATTGGGCTATTCCTGTCTGATTCAGCTTTTTCAGATCTTCTACTGTTTTAATCTTATCTCTCTTTAAGTTTTCAGTTGCAAAATTGTGATTTTTCAGAAAATACATGCGTTGCTATGGTTGCTATGCAATTAAGTCAGAGTGAGTGCTGGTCCGTTCTGAATTTTCTCTTCATGTCTAAACAACTTCTTGCTACTTGCTCAATTTCCACTCAACCCCCACAAATTATACATCAAAATGTAGGTATTTTTGCTGGCTTTCAGAAAATGTCACTAACATTCTTGTGGGATTTACACATTTTTTTGCAAATCTCTTCAGAGCAACACAAGGTCTGAAAACGCTCCATTGAAACTCTATGGAGAGTTTCTTCAAAATCAGCGCTGGATTTCTCTAATGAGAGGCATTTTCAAATCGTCATATCTCCTTAACGAAACAATGTTGAGACATGAGGCTTGTGCCAATATATCTTCAGACATCCCTGATGCTCACAATTCAAGAATTTTTTCCTCACCTATTACCGTTTGGCCATGAATTACACTTGTTTGAGGATAGGAAATTTGTCCCTCGCTCCAGATTTCAAACTCTGGAAACGAGGCACTTTTTTCTCTCGTCATATCTTTTTGATGGATTTCCACAGAGACCTGAAAATTCCCATGACTGTTCACCAAAGCCTGCTGTTTCTTACGGTGAAAGAATGATTTTGATGCTCCATATAGATTTAGAGCATCTTTTCAGACCGCCGCCCCCTTTCCAGGTGGCGCAATCAGTAATGACACGGCTCTGCAGCTCAAACGTCGTGGGTTCAATCCCACCTTGGTCCACGTTTTTTTTTTTCACTACAAATTTATACAGTATCACAGACCTGTAATTTATATTGCTAATTTATTACAATTCTGCAAAGTTTTATGATTTTAGCAGCTTTTCTAATATGGACCTCAGATTCTTGTTAACGCTCCATGGCAGAAACAAGTACACAGCCTGATGAAGCAGAAGGAGGCAGTACCTCTGATTGGTGAATTTGAGCAGAACCAGGTTGTTCTTTCATTTTATTTCTTTATTTATTTCACACATGGTTCAACAGTGTTTCTTTTTCTACATACAGAACCTTCTGCCTCTTTTCAGCAGAAATTCTGCTCATTCACCTCTTCTCTTGTGTTGGAGTGCCCTCTTGTGGCGCCTTTTGAGTAGTGCCTTAGTAAACGTGAACACTGCAAAGAAGTGGTATCAGACTGGTTTGTAGTGGAGGAATTTGTTGCCAGTTTCTTTCATCTTTAATCCGTATTCATGTTGTAATGTAGTAACTTTTGTGGCACAAATACCACAATATAGCAGAAACACTATGTTTTGGCACAAATACTTTGATTTGGTATACTTTAGCTTCTTCACCCCTTTTCAGCAAAATTTTCATTTTTTTCACCCCTTTTCAGCACAAATTCCATTTTTTTTGGGCTGTTTTCAGAAAAAAAAACTCTTTTCAGCAGAAACTCTGCTGATTCATCTCTTTTCAGCGCAAGTTTCTGCTGATTTACCTCTTTTCTGCAAAATTTTCAGCTTTTTCACCTCTTCTCAGCACAATTCTCAGCAGCTTCCGCTCATTTTAGCTGAATTGTCGGTCTCTCCTCCACTTTTTTGAGAGAATGAGTTTAGCTCAGTGAGATGAGTAGCTGCCTTGAGACCAGGAGGGCCAGGTTCGAATCCTGCTCAGGGTGAAATGTTTTTTTCACCACCATACAACTTTTTGCAACTTTTCATCTTTTTCCGCTTTTCAGCAGACAGCTTCAGCGTTAAGGCATCCACACAGCATTTTCGCAGGAAATGCAAATTTTTCTAGTTCTTTATTATTCCTGTTGCTTCCGTACGTTTTTCGGCACTTAACTACTCCTCCAGTTTTCAGCCGATTTTCTCAGTTCAAACTCTAAACTGTTCTGCCCTTTCTGCTAATTCCAGCTATGACTTTTGGTGTTTATTACTATTATACGTTTTAAAATATTACACTTTTTTCCTTTAATTTGTACGATTGAAATGAATGGAAAACTTCCACAATTTTGCTAAAACTTGCTTGTCTTTGAAACTTAACTACGTCCTCATGCTTTCACCTAGAAACTCCATTCAAATTTTAAAATGTTCTCAGATTATTGGGCTATTCCTGTCTGATTCAGCTTTTTCAGATCTTCTACCGCTTTAATCTTATCTCTCTTTAAGTTTTCAGTTGCAAAATTGTGATTTTTCAGAAAATACATGCGTTGCTATGGTTGCTATGCAATTAAGTCAGAGTGAGTGCTGGTCCGTTCTGAATTTTCTCTTCATGTCCAAACAACTTCTTGCTACTCGCTCAATTTCCACTCAACCCCCACAAATTATACGTCAAAACGTAGGTATTTTTGCTGGCTTTCAGACAATGTCACTATCTTTATTGTGAGATTTACCGGTTTTTTGCAATTTGCCTCGGAGTGACACAAGGTCTCAATACTCCCCATTCAAAGTCTATGGGGAGGTTTTGAAATTCAGAGCTGAAATTCTGTAACGGGAGGCATTTTCAAATCGCCATATCTCCTTAATAAAGCAAAGTTAGGACATGAGGCTTGTGCCAATATATCTTCAGACACTGCTGACACTCACAGTGGAAGCAGTTTTTACAATTATCTTACCGTTGAGCAATGAATTACGTTTGTTTGAGGGGTGGAAATCTGGCCTTCTCTCAGTCTTCAAACTCTGGAAATGAAGCCGTTTCTTCTCTCGTCATATCTCCGCAACGGAGGTAGAAAGAGCAATGAAAATCACAGTCAAAGTACACCAAAGTCCGCTGATTCACCCAGTATAAGAATTATGCTGCTAGCCCTCCTAGTTTTTGATTACACGACGTTTTGTAACTCCAAAAAACGGCGTTTTTCACCTCTCACCGCGATCTATTTTCTGACTGCCCAAGTATCTGTCTTTCAGACCGCCGCCCCCTTTCCAGGTGGCGCAATCAGTAATGACACGGCTCTGCAGCTCAAAGGTCGTGGGTTCAATCCCACCTTGGTCCACGTTTTTTTTTTTCACTACAAATTTATACACTATCACAGACCTGTAATTTATATTGCTAATTTATTACAGTTGGTCGAGAGCATCCTGACCAACTGTATAACAGTCTGGTACGGGAACTGCTCTGCCTCGGACCGGAAGGCGTTGCAGAGGGTCGTGAAAACTGCCCAGCGCATCGCCGGAGCACCACTTCCTGCCATAAAGGACATCTACAGGAAGCGGTGTCTGAAAAGGGCTGGGAAAATCATCAGAGACCCCAGTCACCCATCACATGGACTCTTCACCCTCCTGCCCTCTGGGAGGCGCTACAGGAGCCTCCGGACTAAGACCACCAGGTACCGGAACAGCTTCTTCCCCACAGCTGTCAGACTCCTGAACTCTGCCTCCTGACATCTGACCCACGTTAAACTCATGGACTGAACATACACACACCCACAACCACTAGCACTTTACCACTACTGTATAGTTCTGTGTAGATAATCATTCTGTACATACGATAATTTTTAATCCCACAACTGTTTATAACTTACATAGTTCACATTCTGTATAACTGTATATCTCAGATTTCTGTATAGTTTTTATTTCATATTTATATCCTGTTCATAGCCTGTACATAGCTTGTACTCACTACAGCCTGTACATACTTATAGTTATAGAATATTCATAACATACTTCACACTGTGTACATTATAACATACCATAATAGACCCATTTCTGTAATATACTTACACATCTCTATTATTGCTAATTTATATTGTAATATATCTATATCACGACTAAAGCACTTTCTGGATGGATGCAAACTGCATTTCGTTGCCCTGTACCTGTGACATGTGCAATGACAATAAAGTTGAATTCTATTCTATTCTATTCTATTCTATTCTATTCTATTCAATTCTGCAAAGTTTAATGATTTTAGCAGCTTTTCTAATATGGACCTCAGATTCTTGTTAACGCTCCATGGCAGAAACAAGTACACAGCCTGATGAAGCAGACAGAGGCAGTACCTCTGATTGGTGAATTTGAGCAGAACCAGGTTGTTCTTTCATTTTATTTCTTTATTTATCTCACACATGGTTCAACAGTGTTTCTTTTTCTTTTCTTTTTTTTTCTTTTTTTTTCTTTTTTTTATTAAACCTGTCCCGTTTGGTTCTTTTGCCATCAGAATTATTGTCTAAAGGCGAAGAAAGATGCCCAACGGATTTACTTTACCAAATGGACCATCCCAGCCTTGCCGTAATGGTCCATTTGATTCACCTTTTATTGTTTATTTTATTTTCACTTGCTGAATACGGGACAGACTTGACTGGTGGAAAGAAAGGGGAGAAAGAAAGAGGGGAAGAGAAAAAAAAAAAAAAAAAAAAAAAAAAAAACCTGAGAAGAGGGACGGGGAAAAAGGGCAAAAAACAAAAACCAACAGAATAAGCAGACAAAAAATACATATATCGATCACCTGGATCACCTGTTGAGAAAGAAAAAAGAAAGCAAGCAGAAGAAAACGAGAGTAATAAACAAGATCACAATGATATATGGGAATATGACAGTAAATACTAAATATTAAACATTATTGTGCAGCACGTGAGATCGACAGCGCACAGTGTGCTTTGAGGTAGGAGCCAAAAAAGGTGTAGTTTGTGTGTGTGATCACCCGTGTGTGCACCTGTGAGCATGAACGCGCTTGTTTTTAAAAGGTTCCTTCATGTAATGATCTGCTAGAGGGTGTGGGGGGCCACTGCCCCGTCCTCCAGGGCATGAAGCAGGTATGGAGGAGATCAAAACTCCAGACATCCAGAGGCCCCCAGAACACAAGAGACCAAGGAAGACCAACAGAGGGGCAGCCGCGCCACTATCCCAGAAAGAGCTGAGGAGAGTCCCAGATGAGGGGTCACTCAGCAGCCGCGGAGCAGAAGCCGCGGAGGGCTGCAGTGACGTGCCCGTGAGCTCTGCCGGCAGCCAGCTGTGCCTGAGTGACCGAGCCCCGGGCCGAGAGGCCAAGGGCACCCCATCCCCGAAGTGGCCCGAGCGAGCCCCAGGCTCCATGCCCCGATAAGCAGCCGCCAAGGAGTGAGCCGGTGGGTACCTGGGCGCCCACCCCCGGACACAAAGAACCACCAACGCACCGATGTCTGAGGGCGTCTGCCACCGGCAGGGGAAGTGGTGGGGGAGATGGGCCTCCAAACCTTGGAGGGCCTGAGATGTCCCCAGAGAGGTGGCGTCTGATACCCAACCTGACATATAGACACAGACAAACAGGCACACACAGATACAAACATCTATTCCCACCCTCATGCTCTCATATACAATTACTCAACACTCACCCAACGTGGAGACAGACATAGAGAGACACTGTACACACAATCACACTCCCCAAGCGTACTCTAAGCCCCGGGTCTAGGTACCCTTGCCCCTGGAGGGGGAAACTGCGCCCAGACCCAGGTGGTGTTACCCTTTTCCCTGCGGTGGGGAGAAGCAGACTGCCCCGACTCCGCAGCAGCAGGGAGGCCCCACATTCCAGACCCCAGTCGGACGGCCAACTCCTCCTCCTAGCCCCCCCGCTCCAGCAGGCCGCAGAGAACGGGGGTGTAGGAAGACTCCAAACCTCCCTCCACCCGCTCATATGTAGTGTTGATGTATGTGTGTTCTAAGGTGCATTTAAAACCCAGGAGGGCATGGAGCTACCTGCCAGAGCAGCAGGTAAGCGTATAGCCCCTCCTGCTAGCCCTCAATGTCTACGTGTATTTAAAATTGAGAGGTGGGCAACGACGCCAGGGGTGAAGTGTACACCCTGATGGTAATTTGGAATCCGTGTAGCGTGCCCACCCCCAAGATCCTATATGTATGTGTAATGAGAGTGTGAGTAATGTGAATGTCTAAGTTGTGGGATAAAATTGAGGCAGAGGCAGCCAGAAGGGGACAGAGGGGGGGGATGTCTCCTCTGCACCCTGGTGACACACCCCTACCCCAAGGCCCTGCATGTGTGGGTGATTGTGGTGGAGCGGGAAGAGGGAGGCAGCTGGAGATGGGGAGGGAAGGAAGGGAGGGGCAAGTGACCCCTCCCTGGGGCCAGCTCCCCCGCTGACCCCAGTAGGCGCCCCCATACTCTGCAACCCGCCAGGGAAAGGGGGGCCCAGGCCCATCCGGACCGGGGCCCAGTGCAGCAACGCCGCCCGGCCCCACAGAGCCCGGGACAGTCCACCTGACCCCACCACAGAGAAAACTGCACCCACCCCATCATCCACTCATCTTCCAGACTACACAAGACAATAGACGCCCAGGCTGAGATCTTCCTCCACCTCTCCTGTATCTCCCCCTCCTGCAGAGAGAGTTCCTGAAGAGAGGAAATCTCCTGCAGGATTTGACAACCTCCCCCACCAGTTGAAGAGCCCCCAGGTGGTTCGATGCACAGGCGGCACCCTGCGCCAGGACTGGGCCCCCATACACCCACCCGCCCACAACCCCGGCAACACACCAACCAGGACCCAAGCCCCTGAGGCTTGGCCAGGGCCCCAGCCCAGAGACGGAGTGCCCCCAGAACCTCACGCCCATCCCGGACCCACCCAGGGGCAGCCAGGCTACCAGGTCAGTAACCCACGTCCGTCAGGACAGACCCTCCCCTAGCCCTGCTGCACGCAGCCACGAGGAAACCGTCACCTAAGAGCCAACAGAGCCCCTAATTGGCCATGACCGCTACCCCGGTTGAGCCCCCCAAGGAAGATGCTCCCGGGGAACCCCCTGATGCCCTAAGCCTGTCCCTACCCCCACACCTATCACAACAGTGAAGGTGGGACCAAACGAAGACCCCCCACCCCCACTAGGTGATGGAGCTGATCAAAGGAGCCCAGAGCAATTGATCTGATGTGGTGGCAGAGGCTGTATCAAGACTAATGTAATCTAATAGATAATTTCTATATTGGTTAGAATTAAGATTATTTTTATTTTTCCAGTTCATGAGGACTGTTTTCTTGGCTATGCATAGGGCAGTGAAAACCATATGGGCTATATTCTTTTCCGGAGTGACATTATCTAAGCTGCCCAACAAACATACTAAAGGGGAAGTTGGAATGTTACATTTCAGACACTTTGATAAGTCTTCACATATCTCGCGCCAAAACTTCTGAACTGGTGGACAGAACCAAAGAGCGTGGATATAATTGTCCGGTGAATTGGTTTTGCAGTGTGAGCAGTTGTTGGTAGACGTAAAGCCCATCTTGAACATCCGATGGCCTGTATAGTGCACTCTATGTAGCATTTTGTATTGAATTAATTGAAGACTGGGATTTCTAATTAGATGAAAGGTTTTTAAGCAAATCTGAGACCAGAAGTTTTGGTCAAAGTTAACTGATAAATCCGCTTCCCATTTTGCAATAGGAAGTGATATTGATTCATCTGTTTTAGAAAGCATTCTGTATATTTTGGATAGTAATTTGGGGGTTTTAAGAGTAAGAAATTGAACCACACTTGGTGGCGTTTGTAGTTCAACTTGACCCGGTTTAAATCTCTTTTTTATTATGGATTTAATTTGTTGATATTCTAAAAATCTTTTCTTGTTGATCCCATATTGTGTAACTAGTCTGTCAAATGAAATAAATTCTGTTCCTTCTAGTATATGTTCTAAATATTTGATTCCTTTACTACTCCAATCTGAAAAGTTTATCATATTATTGTTTTGTAATATGTCAGGGTTGTTCCAGATAGGTGTACGTTTGCATGGGATTAATGAAGACTCTGTCAACTTCAGAAACTCCCACCACGCTGTCAGAGAAGAGCTGATGTTGATGCTTTTGAAGCATTCATGTCGTTGGATGTTTGAGCTGATAAATGGTAGATCTGAAATCTCTAGATTATTGCAAAATGCTTGTTCTACATCTAGCCAAGGTTCATCTAAGAGGGTATGTTTTTGCCATCCTGAGATAAACTGAAGCCTGTTGGCTAAGAAGTAGTGCTGAAAGTTAGGTAGTTCTAATCCTCCTTTATCCTTGGTCTTTTGTAGTGTTTTTAAGCTTATACGTGGGGGCTTATTTTTCCAAAGGAATTTGGACATATATGAATCTAGAGATCTGAACCAATCTTGCGGCGGTTTAGTTGGGATCATTGAGAATAAATAATTTATTTTTGGTAAGACCATCATTTTTATAGCGGCAACCCTTCCCATGAGTGATATGGGTAGATATTTCCACCTAGCCAGATCACCTTCTACCTTCTTTAAAAGTGGGATATGGTTTAATTTAGTTAGATCTGCAAGCTTGGGAGATACATTAATACCTAAATATTTTATATTTCCCGATTGCAGTGGAGTAGAAGAGGAATTATGGAAGGAGCAATTAATCGGAAGGACTGTAGATTTTGACCAGTTAATTGAGTAATCTGATATTCTTGCAAAAGAGTTTATCAGTTCAATCACCCCAGAGATATTGGTTTGTGAATTTTGGAGAAAGAGTAACACATCATCCGCATAAAGGCTGATTTTATGTTCCACGTTCTTGCATTTTATGCCCTTAATTACTGAATTCTGTCTAATTGCTGCTGCTAGTGGTTCGATAAAAATTGCAAACAGTGAAGGGGAGAGTGGGCATCCCTGCCTGGTGCCCCTCAGGAGACAGAAGCTGGAGGATGTCTGGTCATTTGTTCTGACACAAGCTGTTGGGGAATTATATAATATTTTTAACCAGTTGATGAAAGAAGATCCAAAACCAAATTTGTATAAAGTTGCAAATAGAAATTTCCAGTTAACTTTGTCAAACGCTTTTTCTGCATCTAAAGAAAATATTGTAGTTTCAAGGTTTTTACTGTATGAGTAGTCTATCAAATTAAGTAATCTACGTGTATTTGTTGATGAGTGCCTACCTTTTATGAAACCAGTTTGGTCAGGATGAATTAAGAGGGGGGTTATTTTCTCTAGTCTCTTCGAGAGAGCTTTGCAGATTATTTTGAGGTCTACATTTATAAGGGATATTGGACGATAGCTTGAGGGATATACAGGGTCTTTGCCTGGTTTTAGCAGGAGATTAATGTTTGCAGAATTCATATTTGATGGAAGTCTGCCATTTTCTTTGATTTCCAACAACGTTCTGTAAAAAACTGGTGCTAGAACCATCCAGAATTCTTTGTAGAATTCTGCAGGAAAGCCATCTGGGCCTGGAGCCTTATTATTGGGCATACTTATCAGGGCTTCCTGGAGTTCACCTGGTGTCAGTAGCGAATCTAGTGCCATTGCTTGAGTGTCTAATAATTTTGGGAGAGTTATGTTGTCTAAAAACTGATCAATTTCCTTTTTAGATGGGTTTATTTGTGGTGAATACAACGTTTTATAGAAATCCCTGAAAATGTTGTTTATTTGTTTCGGGTCATATACTGTGTTCCCAGATGAATCTTGAACAGCACATATAGTTGTTTTTTCTTTATTTATTTTTAGCTGGTTTGCTAGAAATTGACCGGATTTATTACTATGTTCATAATTTTGTAAGCGTAGTCTTTGTACTAAGAATTTTGTTTTTTTATCAATTATCTCATTTAATTCTAGTTTTGTTTTGCGTATTTTGTTCAATGTTTCCTGATCTTGGTGAGACGCGTAGGCTTCTTCTAGGGATTTGATGGTTTTTTCTAATTCCTGAATATTTTTGTTTTCTTCTTTCTTTTTATGTGATGAGAAAGAAATTATTTTACCTCTCATCACAGCTTTCCCTGCTTCCCATAGAACAGAAGCTGATGTTCCGGGAGTGTCATTAAAGTCTAAATATGAAGTCCACTCTTTTTTAAAATATTTAATAAAGTCTTCATCTTTAAGCAGTGATGTATTAAATCTCCAGTTTTTACTTGGCGTAGTATTATTCTTGTGCATTAGTGTTAAAGATACAGGAGCATGATCGCTGACAGCTATAGGATGAATCTCAGTGTCTGAAATGTCACTCAGCAGTGAGCTGCTGACCAAAAAATAATCCAGACGAGAGTAGGAGTGATGAACATGTGAGAAGAAAGAATATTCCTTACTGTTGGGGTGAAGGGAGCGCCATGCATCGCAAAGACCAAAGTCGCTCATATACTGTTTGATTATATTTGTGGACTGCCAATTACGCTGAGTTCCTGCTGTATTGAGCCTATCCATTTCTTCATTTAGTCCAAGGTTGAGGTCGCCTCCAAGAACAAGTGTGCCATCTAAGTGTTCAGAGAGTGCACTGAAAAAACTGTGAAAAAATGAGGGATCATCAACATTTGGACCATATACACTTACAATACATAGCTTTTTATCACATATAGATAGTTTAATGATTAAGAATCTGCCCTCTGGATCTATAACTGTATCGAGTACTGTGAAATTAATATTTTTATGTATTAAAATTGCTACTCCCCTTTGTCTAGAATTATAACAAGCTGAGAACACATTAGGAAACTCAGGTGTTTTAAGTTCATTCGAACCTTTAAGAGGTCTGTGGGTCTCTTGTAAAAGGACAACATCTGCCTGTAGTTTTTTGAGTTGGTTAAATATTTTTAACCTCTTTTCTCTGGAGCCAGCTCCATTTACATTCCATGTAACGAATCTTAGTTCACCCATAGATATGTTTGTATAACTAGGGGTGTATGCTGTGTGTGTGGCTTAGACAGGTGGAGAGAATACATCACCAGTTCATAAATAAAGAGAAGGAGAGAGAGAAAAAATGCGTGGCGAGATGCTCCCTGAGTCTGATTATCTGAGTGCATATTTACTAATATGAGTAGTACGCTTGACTTAAGTGTGTGTATCCTATACTGTGTGCGCTGTCTGTCTGATGTAAATGTGCTGCCGTTGAGCGCATGATTGTGCGTGATCGTGCTGTGCGTATGTGTCGAAATAAAGTTTGTGGATGAGTCTGGAAGCAGGTGATCGAAGCAGTGAAAGAAATAAAGAAAGAAACCAAGTACAAGGGTGAGCAGCATAAAAACAGGAGGGGGAAAAAGAGAGGAAAAAAAACGAGAAGGAGAGAAAAACAATAGCAAAAAAAACAAACAAAAAAAACAAACAAACCCTGAAACATTCCAATCATACCGTTGACGGAGAGTGACGGTGTTAATTCTGCTATGAAATTAAGATGAGCCGATTTGATACTGGTAAGTTAAACAGATGTTAATGTTAAGTTAATGCAAGTTGGTGTGAGTGGATAGGGAAAGGGTGTAGCGGATTCTTATCTGGTGTGAAGTTAATACAGCCACGGAGTGATGTCGGGGTCGCGGTGGAGCTGTCCGTCCACGTACAGCCGGTCCACAGCGATGACAGCGCGGGAGCCCTTCTGGATGAAGCTGCGTCGGATTGGGAACAGGACCCTGCGTCGTTCCAGGATCTCTTTGGGGAACTGGTCGTTCACGCTGAAGTCCGTTCCTTTTAATTCCCTCCCGCGGCTTTTCACCTGTTCCTTTTGTTTGAAGTGGCCAAATTTGGCCACAATAGGACGTGGTCTCCCGGCCGGCGTCCTCACGGCCCCCAAGCGATGCACTCTATCGAAGGCAATGTTCTTTACGGTGTCCTCCGGCAGCTTCAGGTGGATTTTAATGAAGCTTTTCACCGTTGCCTCTGCATCCTCTCCGGCAGATTCTGGAATGCCGGAAAATACAAGGTTGTCACGCATGCTACGGGCTTGTAGATCGATAACTGACTCTTTTATTTTTTTATTTTCAGTGTTTAGCTGGGTCACATTATCGGTGAGAGATTTGACCGACTCCCGTAGCGTGGCATTTTCAGCGGCAAGCGTTTCCACTTGCTGCTGGCTGAACTCCAGGGATTCTCGCAGAGATTTAAATTCCCGGTGTAAAATCTCCACCAGGGACAGCCTCGCATCGAAACTGGACAATCGTTGGTCGATTGACTCCAGGATGTCTGCAATGTCTTTGCCGGCAGGTGATGTTGTGCCGGGGGAGTCTGCCGGGCGACATCTCTTCGATGACGGTGTCTCAATTTTGGCCGGGGAAGATGCACTCTGGGCCTTCTTCATGACTAAATCTTGGAAACAGCGGTCGATGTAATCTTGGAGAGCGTCTAAACTCTCCCCGTTGTCCTCCAGGGTGTTAGGGATGATAGGACAGATGTTGTTAGTTATGTGACAATTGATTATTATATTTGGTAATGCTAAAGCTTAAAGAAACTTTGTTCAGTTCTAAACTACCATTCACTTAAATTTTCCGCCAAAATCTCCGGCGTCTGACGTCAGTTACAGCATGTGTCGCTTACCTTGTCCGTCACTTCCGTCACTTACCTTCCGTCCTCTGCTCTCCATCTGTTTCTTTTTCTACATACAGAACCTTCTGCCTCTTTTCAGCAGAAATTCTGCTCATTCACCTCTTCTCTTGTGTTGGAGTGCCCTCTTGTGGCGCCTTTTGGGTAGTGCCTTAGTAAACGTGAACTCCAAAGAAGTGGTATCAGACTGGTTTGTAGTGGAGGAATTTGTTGCCAGTTTCTTTCATCTTTAATCCGTATTCATGTTGTAATGTAGTAACTTTTGTGGCACAAATACCACAATATGGCAGAAACACTATGTTTTGGCACAAATACTTTGATTTGGTATACTTTAGCTTCTTCACCCCTTTTCAGCAAAATTTTCATTTTTTTCACCCCTTTTCAGCACAAATTCCATTTTTTTGGGCTGTTTTCAGAAAAAAAAACTCTTTTCAGCAGAAACTCTGCTGATTCATCTCTTTCCAGCGCAAGTTTCTGCTGCTTTGCCTCTTTTCTGCAGAAATTCTGCTGATTTACCTCTTCTCTGAAAAATTTTCAGCTTTTTCACCTCTTCTCAGCACAATTCTCAGCAGCTTCCGCTCATTTTAGCTGAATTGTCGGTCTCTCCTCCACTTTTTTGAGAGAATGAGTTTAGCTCAGTGAGATGAGTAGCTGCCTAGGTTCGAATCCTGCTCAGGGTGAAATGTTTTTTTCACCACCATACAACTTTTTGCAACTTTTCATCTTTTTCAGCTTTTCAGCAGACAGCTTCAGTGTTAAGGCATCCACACAGCATTTTCGCAGGAAATGCAAATTTTTCTAGTTCTTTATTATTCCTGTTGCTTCCGTACGTTTTTCGGCACTTAACTACTCCTCCAGTTTTCAGCCGATTTTCTCAGTTCAAACTCTAAACTGTTCTGCCCTTTCTGCTAATTCCAGCTATGACTTTTGGTGTTTATTACTATTATACGTTTTAAAATATTACACTTTTTTCCTTTAATTTGTCCCATTGAAATGAATGGAAAACTTCCACAATTTTGCTAAAACTTGCTTGTCTTTGAAACTTAACTACGTCCTCATGCTTTCACCTAGAAACTCCATTCAAACTTTAAAATGTTCTCAGATTATTGGGCTATTCCTGTCTGATTCAGCTTTTTCAGATCTTCTACCGTTTTAATCTTATCTCTCTTTAAGTTTTCAGTTGCAAAATTGTGATTTTTCAGAAAATACATGCGTTGCTATGGTTGCTATGCAATTAAGTCAGAGTGAGTGCTGGTCCGTTCTGAATTTTCTCTTCATGTCTAAACAACTTCTTGCTACTCGCTCAATTTCCACTCAACCCCCACAAATTATACATCAAAACGTAGGTATTTTTGCTGGCTTTCAGACAATGTCACTATCTTTATTGTGAGATTTACCGTTTTTTTTGCAATTTGCCTCGGAGTGACACAAGGTCTGACAACTCCCCATTCAAAGTCTATGGGGAGGTTTTGAAATTCAGAGCTGAAATTCTGTAACGGGAGGCATTTTCAAATCGCCATATCTCCTTAATAAAGCAAAGTTAGGACATGAGGCTTGTGCCAATATATCTTCAGACACTGCTGACACTCACAATGGAAGCAGTTTTTACAATTATCTTACCGTTGAGCAATGAATTACGTTTGTTTGAGGGGTGGAAATCTGTCCTCCTCTCAGTTTTCAAACTCCGAAAATGAAGCTGTTTCTTCTCTCGTCATATCTCCGCGACGGAGGTAGAAAGAGCAATGAAAATCACAGTCAAAGTACACCAAAGTCCGCTGATTCACCCAGTACAAGAATTATGCTGCTAGCCCTCCTAGTTTTTGAGTTGCACGACGTTTTGTAACTCCAAAAAACGGCGTTTTTCGCCGCTCACCGCGATCTAATTCTGACTCCTCAAGTGTCTGTGTTTTAGACGCCCGCCCCCTTTCCAGGTGGCTCAATCAGTAATGACACGGCTCTGCAGCTCAAAGGTCGTGGGTTCAATCCCACCTTGGTCCACATGTTTTTTTTCACTACAAATGAGTAGTGCAAAAACATACTATGTCTGCAACATCACAGTATATCTGTTATGTTATAGTATTACTACTAAGTCACAGTATTTCTGCCAATTCGTAGTATTCGTACTAAATCATACTACTCGTGCCAAATCATAGTATTCAAATCAAAATATAGTATTTGTACCAAAGCACTGTATTTGTACGAAGTATAGTATTTCTTCCAAATCATAGAATTACTGCAATTTCATAGTAATTTTGAGGAATCCCTTTTGTTATAGTATTACTTCTAAGTCATAGTATTTCTGCTTTGTCATAGTATTTGTACTGAAACATAGTATTTCTGCAAAATCATAGTATTACTGCTATTTCATAGTATTTGAGTGAAATTACAGTGTTTCTGCAAAAACATTGGTTGGTATTGGTTTTAGTTACCTTTAGCGTATGTGCTAATTAGCGATAGCTATGGCAGCCCAGTTATTTTATTGTTTTGGGCTTGTTCCTGCTTTGTTTTTTTCCCCCTGCAAATTTATGTGAATTTGTACACTGTAATATCGCTGTATTACGTAATGGCTAAGTAGGAGGCTGACTGTTACTAAGTGCATCAGTGTACATAGGTCATCTCTTGTGTTGGAGTGCCCTCTTGTGGCGCCTTTTGGGTAGTGCCTTAGTAAACGTGAACACTGCAAAGAAGTGGTATCAGACTGGTTTGTAGTGGAGGAATTTGTTGCCAGTTTCTTTCATCTTTAATCCGTATTCATGTTGTAATGTAGTAACTTTTGTGGCACAAATACCACAATATGGCAGAAATACTATGTTTTGGCACAAATACTTTGATTTGGTATACTTTAGCTTCTTCACCCCTTTTCAGCAAAATTGTCATTTTTTTCACCCCATTTTAGGAGTTTTTCTAATATGGACCTCAGATTCTTCTTAACGCTCCATGGCAGAAATACAGACAAGTACACAGCCTGATGAAGCAGACAGAGGCAGTACCTCTGATTGGTGAATTTGAGCAGAACCAGATTGTTCTGCCTCTTTTCAGCAGAAATTCTGCTCATTCACCTCTTTTCAGCGCAACGTCCTGCTTCTTTCCCTCTTTTCTGCAGAAATTCTGCTGAGTCACCTCTTTTCTGCAAAATTTTCAGCCTTTTCACCTCTTATCAGCACAATTCTCAGCAGCTTCTGCTAATTTCAGCAGAATTGTCCGTCTCTCCACCTCTTCTTTGTAAGAATGACTTTGGCTCAGGAAAATGAATAGCCGCCTTGAGACCAGGAGGGCCAGGTTCGAATTCTGCTCAGGACAATGTTTTTTTTCACCACCATGCAACTTTTCATCTTTTTCAGCTTTTCAGCAGACAGCTTCAGCGTTAAGGCATCCACACAGCATTTTCGCAGGAAATGCAATTTTTTCTAGTCTTTATTTTTATCTATTCCGTACGTTTTTTGGCATCTAACTCCTTCAAAACCGTTCAACTTAGAAAAACCATTCAAACACCGTTAGATTCCTCTTCTTTTGGACATGACTGCTTCTATTTTTCTCATTTATAACATTTATATTTTTAAAATTATTCAACTTTTTTCAACAAAAATTTCCCATGTATTTCAATGGGGAGACCCTTCAAATTCTCCTTCAACTTACTCCTCTTTAAACTGTATCTACTTCCACATACATTGACGTAGAGCCACCATTCAAACTTTAAAACGAAGACAAGACATTCAACTATTCAACTTGTATTTATCTTTTCAATATCTATTATACTTTTTCTTCAGTTCCAGTTTAAGTTTCATGATGTTTTTTTCACCCGTTTCAGAGTTTATAATGGGTGTGTATGGGACGCAATGTTGCCGCTAGAGTGAGACAGCTCAACTGCTAGAGTGAGAGGAGGAAAAAAAATTAATCTTAAAATCTTTTTTAAAACTGCTGCTGTGTCCGCGGCGTTTGGTCTACAGGAATGATTTTACCCTCAAAACGTAGCCATCGCTGTCGTCTTTCATCCAATGTGTTTACTATTGTCCTAGGTGTTATGGTTCTTTCATAAATGTCACCAATGCACAGCCTCCTCCCTCCAACTCTTCCATAGACTCTAATGTTAAAATGGCTCAGAAGGTTCGTTTGAAAATCAGAAGTACAGGCTGTCTTTACACTGTCACCATGTCCATATAATAAACTCCACAGGCATGAAAACTGAGACTTTGGTAGACTGGACATTGCTGCCGCTCACGGTGAAAGAATTATGTCGATATGACTTGTACTTTTCATTTGGGAATGATTTGTTTCGGGCTGACTTTTCTGTTCATTTTAAGCAGCAAAAGTGAGGTGCATGTCTGTGTGCGTGTGTATGGAGCCATTGGGTGCAGTCACTATAGCAACCAGGCTCACACCTGCCTGCCTAACGAGCTCTGTCTCTCACTCTGCCAAGATTCATCTTAAACACTTCTCTTTCAACTGCTGCTGTGTCCACAGTGTTTGCTCTACAGCCATCATTTTACCCTCAAATCATAGCTATTGTTGTTCTCTATCCAATAGCGTGTTTATAAAAGCTCAGAGATTTAAATCTTTACAACTGTGTGGATCCAAATCAAATCAAATCAAATCACTTTTATTGTCACGTCACATGTGCAGGTACACTGGTACAGTACATGCGAGTGAAATTCTTGTGTGCAAGCTTCTCAAGCAACAGAGTTGTGCAAAAATACAATAACGTAGAACAAGCAAAAATATAAGAATGGCTAATCTGAAAGTAATAAATATATGTACAATATATAAGAGTATATGCATTATTGGATGTGTATACTAAATATGTTTTTCTACGTGTGTGTGTGTGTGTGTGTGTGTGTGTGTGGGTGTGTATATACATATTTTACAAATGAAATAGAGTAAACAATAAAATAAGATATATAAAATGTACAGAGGTTGGTAGTCGGACATGTGCAAAACAGTGGCATTAATGTACAGTATGGAGTGCATAATGTTGAAGTTCCAGTAGTGAGGGTGAGGTGTCTATGACGTGTTCAGCAGTCTGATGGCCTGGTGGAAAAAGCTGTCTCTCAGTCTGCTGGTACGGGACCGGATGCTGCAGAACCTCCTTCCCGATGGAAGTAGTCTGAACAGTTTATGGCTGGGGTGACTGGGGTCCTTGATGATCCTCCCTGCTTTCCTCAGGCACCGCTTCCTGTAGATGTCTCGGAGGGAGGGAAGCTCACCGTTATCCGTTCAGCACACCGCACTACTCTCTGGAGAGCTTTGCGGTTGTAAGCGGTGCTGTTGCCATACCAGGTGGTGATGCATCCAGTGAGGATGCTCTCAATGGCACAGCGATAGAAGGTCCTGAGGATGCGGGGGCTCATGCCGAATCTTTTCAGTCTCCTGAGAAAGAAGAGGCGCTGCTGCGCCTTCTTCACTGTTTTGTTTATGTGTACTGACCATGTGAGATCCTCAGCCAGATGTACACCAAGGAAGCGGAAGCTGCTCACTCTCTCCACAGCGGCGCCGTTGATGGTGATGGGGGTGTGTACTTCCCTGCACCTCCGGAAGTCCACTATCAACTCCTTTGTCTTTGCGACGTTGAGGGTGAGATGGTTGTCTTGACACCAGTGGGTCAGGGCGCCGACCTCCTCCCTGTAGGCCGTCTCATCACCGTTGGTGATAAGACCCACCACTGTAGTGTCATCCGCAAACTTCACAATGATGTTGGAGTTTCTAGTGGCCGTGCAGTCGTAGGTGTAGAGTGAGTACAGGAGAGGGCTCAGTACACACCCCTGTGGAGCACCAGTGTTCAGTGTGATGGGGGATGAGGTGATGCTGCCCAGTCTGACCACTTGGCGTCTGTCAGACAGGAAGTTACGGATCCAGCTGCAGAGGGAGCTGCTCAGTCCTAGATCCTGCAGTTTCCTGTCCAGCTTCGAGGGAACGATGGTATTGAATGCTGAGCTGTAATCTACAAACAGCATTCTCACATACGTGTCTCTTTTCTCCAGGTGTGACAGGGCAGCATGGAGTGTCAGGGCTATGGCATCATCAGTGGACCTGTTGTGGCGGTATGCGAACTGTAGAGGGTCCAGTGAGTCGGGTAGTGCAGAGCAGATGAAGTCCCTGACCAGCTTCTCGAAGCATTTGCTGACGATGGGGGTCAGGGCTACGGGTCGCCAGTCGTTCACTGAGGAGATGGTGGAGGATTTGGGTACAGGGACGATGGTGGCCATTTTGAAGCAGGCTGGGACTACAGACAGAGAGAGGGAAAGGTTGAAGATGTGTGTAAACACTCCAGCCAGCTGAGCCGCGCATGACTTGAGGACGCGGCCGGGAATCCCGTCCGGACCAGTAGCTTTGCGTGCGTTCACCCTCCTGAAGCACTTCCGCACATCCTCCTCAGACACAGTGTGCGCGCTGACGTCATCCGCGGTGCGCACACTGTCCGGTCTCATGGTGTTCGCTGTGTCGAATCTAGCGTAGAATACGTTTAGATCCTCACACAGAGAGGCCGTGGTCTGCGGTGTGCTGGTTTTCCCTCTAAAGTCTGTGATTGTGTTTAGTCCCTGCCACATACTCCGAGGGTTGTCAAACTGTTGCTCCACCCTGTCCCTGTACTCACGTTTGGCTGCTTTGATCGTCTTCCGGAGTTGGTAATGTGCATGTTTGTAGTCCGATGTGTTCGCGGAGGCAAAAGCGGTGCTCCGTGCCGCCAGTGCCGTGCGAACATCTCCGTTAATCCAGGGTTTTTGATTTGGGAAGGATTTAACTGTTCTGGATGGGACGACATCTTCCACGCATTTCCTGATAAATCCGCAGACTGAGTCTGTGTACTCATCAATGTCTTTAGCAGCCACGTGAAACATTTCCCAGTCCGCGTGATCAAAACAGTCCCGCAGCGTAGACTCCGATTGGTCCGACCAACGATGCACCGCCCTCAGGGTTGGAGCTTCCTGTTTCAGCTTCTGCCTGTAGGCGGGTAGAAGCAGGATGGAGCGGTGATCTGATTGGCCGAATGGGGCGCGGGGGAGGGCTTTGTACGCGTCCCGGAAAGAGGTGTAGCAGTGGTCAAGAAGCCAGTCTCCACGAGTGTTGAAATGGATGTGTTGGTGGAGTTTTGGTGAAACTTTTTTCAGGCTACCCTTATTAAAGTCCCCGGTCGTGATAAACGCTGCCTCTGGGTGTGCGGTTTCCTCACTGCTGATCGCGCTGTACAGTTCCCTGAGTGCTCGGTCAGTGTCGGCTTGTGGGGGAATGTAAACAGCCGTAATAATCACTGCTGTGAATTCCCTCGGTAGCCAGAATGGCCGGCACTTAACCATCAGGTACTCCAGGTCCGGTGAGCAGAAGGATTTGACCGGGTGCACGTTCGCATAATCACACCAGCTGTTGTTGATCATGAAACACACACCACCGCCTCTGCTTTTCCCAGTAAGCTCCTGTGACCTGTCCGCGCGGTGCACAGAGAACCCCGGTAGTTGTATTGTAGTTGTATTGCGGAGTCCGGTACCTTGTCCGATAGCCAGGTTTCTGGAGGGATCACATTTTAGTCATTCAGTGATTCAAAGAATATATGAACTTTTAATATTCATTCAGATGTTTTCTGACTCTGAATTTTCTTTTCTCATTACTTAGGTTTTTCTCATTTACAATTAAAACATTTTCAGCTATTTTCCAAATTCTGTGTGGATGTCAGCTTTTAGCAGTTCTGCATTTTTGTTTTCAGGTGCAAATTTCTGTATTTTTCATCTCATTCAAAATTTTTAACTTAAAATTCAGCAATTAATTCATTTCAGTGCATACATTCAGATTCAAGCATTCACACTGCAGTTTCTTCAGAAAATGCACTTTCTAGTTAGTGTGAATGCTTGTAAAAGCATTCACAGTATTGTTGTTGTAATCTTTATTATTAGTGTGAATGCTTGTAAAAGCATTCACAGTATTGTTGTTGTAATCTTTATTAGTGTGAATGCTTGTAAAAGCAAAAATTTCCCATGTATTTCAATGGGGAGACCCTTCAAATTCTCCTTCAACTTACTCATTTTTAAACTCTTATTACTTCCACATACGTTGACATAGAGCCACCATTCAAACTTTAAAACGAAGACAAGACATTCAACTATTCAACTTGTATTTATCTTTTCAATATCTGTTATACTTTTTCTTCAGTTCCAGTTTAAGTTTCATGATGTTTTTTCAGCCGTTTCAGAGTTTATAATGGGTGTGTATGGGACGGAATGTTGGGGCTAGAGTGAGACAGCTCAACTGCTAGAGTGAGAGGAGCGAAAAAATTAATCTTAAAATCTTTTTTAAAACTGCTGCTGTGTCCGCAGCGTTTGCTCTACAGGTATGATTTTACCCTCAAAACGTAGCCATCGCTGTCCTCTTTCATCCAATGTGTTTACTATTGTGCTAGATGTTATGGTTCTTTCATAAATGTCACCAAAGCACAGCCTCCTCCCTCCAACTCCTCCATAGACTCCAATGTTAAAATGGCTCAGAAAGTTCCTTTGAAAATCAGAAGAGCAGGCTGTCTTTACACTGTCACCACGTCCATATAATAAACTCCACAGGCATGAAAACTGAGAATTCGGTAGACTGGACATTGCTGCCGCTCACGGTGAAAGAATTTTGTCAATACGACTTATACTTTTCATTTGGGAGCGATTTGTTTCGGCCTGACTTTTCTGTTCATTTTAAGCAGCAAAAGTGAGGTGCATGTCTGCGTGTGTATGGGGCCATTGGGTGCAGTCACTATAGCAACCAGGCTCACACCTGCCTGCCTAATGAGCTCTCTCTCTCTCTCACTGTGCCAAGATTCATTTTAAACACTTCTCTTTCAACTGCTGCTGTGTCCACAGTGTTTGCCCTACAGCCATCATTTTACCCTCAAAACGTCGCCATCGTTATTCTCTTTACAACACAGTGTCTTTCCAAGCTCAGAGATTTAAACTTTTTAAACTGTGTGGATCCAAGTGGAGGGATCACATTCTAGTCATTCAGTGATTCAAAGAATATGAACTTTTAATATTCAATCAGATGTTTTCTGACTCTAATTTTCTTTTCTCATTACTTAGGTTTTTCTAATTTACATTTAAAAACTTTTCAACTATTTTCCAACTTCTGTATGAAAATTAGCTTTCAAAAGTTCTGCACTTTTGTTTTCAGGTTAAAAACTCTGTATTTTCCAGCTCATTCAAAATTTTTAACTTAAAATTCAGCAATTAATTCATTTCAGTGCATACATTCAGATTCAAGCATTCACACTGCAGTTTCTTCAGAAAATGCACTTTCTAGTTATTATTATCTATTCCGTACGTTTTTGGAGTCCTACTACTTCAAAACCGTTCAACTTAGAAAAACCATTCAAACACCGTTAGATTCCTCTTCTTTTGGACATGACTGCTTGTATTTTTTTCATTTATAACATTTATATTTTTAAAATTATTCAACTTTTTTCAACAAAAATTTCCCATGTATTTCAATGGGGAGACCCTTCAAATCCTCATTCAACTTACTCATTTTCAAACTGTATCTACTTCCACATACGTTGACATAGAGCCACCATTCAAACTTTAAAACGAAGACAAGACATTCAACTATTCAACTTGTATTTATCTTTCCAATATCTATTATACTTTTTCTTCAGTTCCAGTTTAAGTTTCATGATGTTTTTTCAGCCGTTTCAGAGTTTATAATGGGTGTGTATGGGACGGAATGTTGGGGCTAGAGTGAGACAGCTCAACTGCTAGAGTGAGAGGAGCGAAAAAATTAATCTTAAAATCTTTTTTAAAACTGCTGCTGTGTCCGCGGCGTTTGCTCTACAGGTATGATTTTACCCTCAAAATGTAGCCATCGCTGTCCTCTTTCATCCAATGTGTTTACTATTGTACTAGGTGTTATGGTTCTTTCATAAATGTCACCAAAGCACAGCCTCCTCCCTCCAACTCCTCCATAGACTCCAATGTTAAATTGGCTCAGAAAGTTCCTTTGAAAATCAGAAGAGCATGGTGTCTTTACACTGTCACCACGTCCATATAATAAACTCCACAGGCATGAAAATTGAGAATTTGGTAGACTGGACATTGCTGTTGCTCACGGTGAAAGAATTTTGTCAATACGACCTGTACTTTTCATTTGGGAACGATTTGTTTGTGGCTGACTTTTCTGTTCATTTTAAGCAGCAAAAGTGAGGTGCATGTCTGTGAGCGTGTGTATGGGGCCATTGGGTGCAGTCACTATAGCAACCAGGCTCACACCTGCCTGCCTAACGAGCTCTGTCTCTCACTGTGCCAAGATTCATCTTAAACACTTCTCTTTCAACTGCTGCTGTGTCCACAGTGTTTGCTCTACAGCCATCATTTTACCCTCAAAATATCACCATCGTTCTTCTCTTTCCAACAGCATGTCTTTCAAAGCTCAGAGATGTAAATCTTTAAAACTGTGTGGATCCAGTGGAGGGATCACATTTTAATTATTCAGTGATTCAAAGAATATGAACTTTTAATATTCATTCAGATGTTTTCTGACTCTAAATTGTGTTTTCTCATTTCTTATGTTTTTTTAATTTACAATTAAAACATTTTCAGCTATTTTCGAACTTCTCTGTGTAAACGTCAGCTTTTAGCAGTTCAGCACTTTTGTTTTCAGGTAAAAATTTCTGTATTTTTCATCTCATTCAACATTTTTAACTTAAAATTCAGCAATTAATTCTTTTCAGTGCATACATTCAGATTCAAGCATTCACACTGCAGTTTCTTCAGAAAATGCACTTTCTAGTTAGTGTGAATGCTTGTAAAAGCATTCACAGTATTGTTGTTGTAATCTTTATTATTGTGTGGATGCCGTCAAAGGGCTTCCACACTATTGAGTTCCTGTTTCTCTTTATTCTTTATCTTTCTACTTTATTCTTCTAGTTGCTCCGTATTTCGCCGATTAACTACTGCTTCAGTTTTCAGCCGATTTTCTCCGTTCAAACTCTAAACTGTTCTGCTATTTCTGCTAACGACTGCTATGACTTTTGGTGTTTATTACTATTATACTTTTTTAAAATATTACACTTTTTTCCTTTAATTTGTCCCATTGAAATGAATGGAAAACTTCTACAATTCTGCTAAAACTTGCTTGTTTTTGAAACTTAACTACTTTGTCATACTTTCACCTAGAAACTCCATTCAAACTTTAAAATGTTCTCAGATTATTGGGCTATTCCTGTCTGATTCAGCTTTTTCAGATCTTCTACCGTTTTAATTTTATACCTCTTTAAGTTTTCAGTTCCAAAATTGTGATTTTTCAGAAAATACATGCGTTGCTATGGTTGCTATGCAGTTAACTCAGTGAGCGCTGGTCTGTTCTGAATTTTCTCTTCATGTCTGAACAACTTCTTGCTACTCGCTCAATTTCCACTCAACCCCCACAAATTGTACATCAAAACGTAGGTATTTTTGCTGGCTTTCAGACAATGTCACTATCTTTATTGTGAGATTTACCGTTTTTTCGCAATTTGCCTCGGAGTGACACAAGGTCTCAATACTCCCCATTCAAAGTCTATGGGGAGGTTTTGAAATTCAGAGCTGAAATTCTGAAACGGGAGGCATTTTCAAATCGCCATATCTCTTTAACAAAGCAAAGTTAGGACATGAGGCTTGTGCCAATATATCTTCAGACACTGCTGACACTCACAGTGGAAGCAGTTTTTACAATTATCTTACCGTTGAGCAATGAATTACGTTTGTTTGAGGGGTGGAAATCTGTCCTTCTCTCAGTCTTCAAACTCTGGAAATGAAGCCGTTTCTTCTCTCGTCATATCTCCGCGACGGAGGTAGAAAGAGCAATGAAAATCGCAGTCAAAATACACCAAAGTCCGCTGATTCACCCAGTACAAGAATTATGCTGCTAGCCCTCCTAGTTTTTGAGTTACACGACGTTTTGTAACTCCAAAAAACGGCGCTTTTCGCCTCTCACCGCGATCTATTTCTGATTGCTGATGTCTTTGTTTTTCAGCCGCCCGCCCCTTTTCCAGGTGGTGCAATCAGTAATGACACGGCTCTGCAGCTCAAAGGTCGTGGGTTCAATCCCACCTTGGTCAACATTTTTTTTTCACTACAAATTTATACACTATCACAGACCTGTAATTTATATTGCTAATTTTTTTCAGTACAAATGAGTAGTGCAAAAACATACTATGTCTGCAACATCACAGTATATCTGTTATGTTATAGTAGTACTACTAAATCACAGTATTTCTGCCAATTCAAGGAGGCTGACTGTTACTAAGTGCATCAGTGTACATATCTTGATGCATTCTCAATCATCCAGGAAAGTAAATCTCCAAAAGTTTAATCTGTTCATCTGGACGTAGCGTTTTGTGGGAGAAACATTTCGTCACTCATCCAAGTGACTTCTTCAGTCTCAGCTAACTGCAGGTTTCCCCAAACCTTATAAACAGTACATTTGCATAATGACTGAAACCAGCCCACTGTTCCTTCAGTTCCTACATTATGCAAATGTACTGTTTATAAGGTTTGGGGAAACCTGCAGTCAGCTGAGACTGAAGAAGTCACTTGGATGAGTGACGAAATGTTTCTCCCACAAAACGCTACGTCCAGATGAACAGATTCAACTTTTGGAGATCAGTGTACATAGGTCATCTGTTGTGTTGGAGTGCCCTCTTGTGGCGCCTTTTGGGTAGTGCCTTAGTAAACGTGAACACTGCAAAGAAGTGATATCAGACTGGTTTGTAGTGGAGGAATTTGTTGCCAGTTTCTTTCATCTTTAATCCGTATTCATGTTGTAATGTAGTAGTACCACAATATGGCAGAAACACTATGTTTTGGCACAAATACTTTGATTTGGTATACTTTAGCTTCTTCAGCTTCTTCACCCCTTTTCAGCACAAATTCCAGCTTTTTTGGCTGTTTTCAGAAAAAAAAAACCTCTTTTCAGCAGAAACTCTGCTGATTCATCTCTTTTCAGCGCAAGTTTCTGCTTCTTTGCCTCTTTTCTGCAGAAATTCTGCTGAGTCACCTCTTTTCTGCAAAATTTTCAGCCTTTTCACCTCTTATCAGCACAATTCTCAGCAGCTTCTGCTCATTTCAGCAGAATTGTCCGTCTCTCCACCTCTTCTTTGTAAGAATGACTTTGGCTCAGGGAAATGAATAGCCGCCTTGAGACCAGGAGGGCCAGGTTCGAATTCTGGGAATACTCCCCAATCAAAGGGAGGTTTTGAAATTCAGAGCTGAAATTCTGTAACGGGAGGCATTTTCAAATCGCCATATCTCTTTAACAAAGCAAAGTTAAAGAGCTATGAAAATCGCAGTGAAAGTTCACCAAAGTCCGCTGATTCACCCAGTACAAGAATTATGCTTCTAGCCCTCCTAGTTTTTGAGTTACACGACGTTTTGTAACTCCAAAAAACGGCGTTTTTTGCCTCTCACCGCGATCTAATTCTGACTCGTCAAGTCTCTGTCTTTCAGACCGCTGCCCCCTTTCCAGGTGGCGCAATCAGTAATGACACGGCTCTGCAGCTCAAACGTCATGGATTCAATCCCACCTTGGTCCACATGTTTGGTTTTTTTTCACTACAAATTTATACACTATCACAGACCTGTAATTTATATTGCTAATTTATTACAATTCTGCAAAGTTTTATGATTTTAGCAGCTTTTCTAATATGGACCTCAGATTCTTGTTAACGCTCCATGGCAGAAACAAGTACACAGCCTGATGAAGCAGACAGAGGCAGTACCTCTGATTGGTGAATTTGAGCAGAACCAGGTTGTTCTTTCATTTCATTTCTTTATTTATTTCACACATGGTTCAACAGTGTTTCTTTTTCTACATACAGAACCTTCTGCCTCTTTTCAGCACAAATTCTGCTGATTCATCTCTTTTCAGCGCAACGTTCTGCTTCTTTCCCTCTTTTCTGCAAAATTTTCAGCCTTTTCACCTCTTATCAGCACAATTCTCAGCAGCTTCTGCTGATTTCAGCAGAATTGTCAGTCTGTCCACCTCTCCTTTGTGAGAATCAGTTTGGGTCAGTGAGATGAGTTGCTGCCTTGAGCCCCGGAGGGCCAGGTTCGAATCCTGCTCAAGGTGACATTTTGTTTTCACCACCATACAACTTTTCAGCTTTTTCAGCTTTTCAGCAGACAGCTTCAGCGTTAAGGCATCCACACAGCATTTTCGCAGGAAATGCAAATTTTTCTAGTTTGCACTGTTTTCCACTCTGGATGTTGTTTCTGTTCAGCTGTAAGTGTAAAAAGCTCCATTCTACAACCTGTTTGTGTTAGTTGTTCAATAGAAACATGATTTTGTGCTGATGTTGCACTTCTTTTATTCACAACCAAAGAGTTTTTAAAATCTTCATCAAATTGCATTTAAATTACTTTTTGAATATAACTTTAAATACTTAGATTTAAAGTTATTCTAAAAGTTTAAATAAAAGATCAGTATTGCTTAACTGCAAAACATTTTGGGTGCAGTGTAGGGCTGCCACGATTATTCGACTAGTCACGATTACATCGATTATCAAAATCGTCGACGACTAATTTAATAGCCGACGTGTCATTTGAAGCTTTGTAAGATCCTGAAAGACGCAGGAATAAGTAGTAGGATTTAAGAGTGTAATAACGGACTGAAACAGAAGATGGCAGCACTGCATGTACAAGGATGCACACTGCACCAAACGCTGAAGAAGAAGAAGAAGAAGCAGTCTCTGGTGTTGTAGCTGTGTCCAAATTAATGGGCTGCATCCTCCTGAGGACGCATTTGTAGACCTATTACGTCACAGCGACGCAACGAAGGCTGTCCAAATTTGTCGACTCCTCCAAATGCAGCCGACAAATGCGTCCTCCTTTTCCCCAGATTTAAAGGATGGGACGGATGTGTCCTTTACCATATCCCAGAATTCATAGCGGGCTCAGCCAATTCCAGTTTCCAACAATGGCGGCTGCTACTAAGTTTTAATATTACTCTTATTTTGTGACCCAGAAAGATTAATAAACTTTTAACACATTTTCAGGCGAGAATGTAGCTGTGTAAACTTCAAATATCTGCTCGGTTTATCAAGACATCACATATTTGTAAAACTGCTCAGACGTTTTCAGAGACATCTGTTACCCACCAGCTCGATAGCTGACGGGGAGGTCGAGGGTCACTGAAGCCGCTGAGAACAGCGGACTCCCGGCACATCATTTTCAGATCAACGCGGTCTTTCGCTACTCAGGTTAAACATGATATATAAGTCACTTAGACAACTTAAAAAATGTTATTGTTGGGCTTTTTTTCAGTGTTTTATTTGTTCCTGAGTAAATCGGTTTGGCTGAGATTAAAGTTACAGTTTTCACACAGCTGAATAGAGACAATCTGCATATTTCATTAAAAGTTTAATAAACTATCATCTTGTCGTTGTGTTTACTTAGCACATACCTGAAACACTTCAAGCTGTAAGCTAATGATAGTTATATAAGAGCAGATGCATGCTGGTGCAATAAGCTGTACGTTTTACGTCCAATGGATGATGATCTGACTAGTCGACTATCAAAATAATTGTTTGTGACAGCCCTAGAGCGGTGTATTTTTTGCATAATAGAATATCTTTAATGTTTTGTTTTTTAAAAGTTGAGGATGAGCGGTATCGTGCCATCTCTAGTTTAAATGTATAGTTAGATCACCTCCACAAATCAGGACGCCTTTAGACTGACTAATCATCAACTCTATCATCTTCCTGTAAAAAGAAGAAGTGCTGCAGGTGGAATATAAATGCCAGTCGGAGTGAATTCAGTCCCTTCTATCTTTCCCCTCATCAAAATGGATCTACCCTCATGTTTTTCTTCACACCATGTTAGATATCAAAATGTCAACCCCCCTCTTGGGTTTTGATTTATGTGATGAGAAGAACACCTCAGTGAAACCCATCATTTGCAGTTTTTTATGTTCTATGTCATCTAGATGTGTCTCTTGTAAATATACAATATCTGCCTTCTGTTTTTTCATCTTAGATAACATCTTGAAGCGTTTGATAGGGTTGAATATTCCACGGATGTTGAAGGAAATAATATTTAGTCTTTCATGTACCGTATCTAACAAGAAACAATAACTGCTACATTCAGCCTCTCTGGAAACAGTGCACAAGTAACTAAAAGAAAGTAACTTTGTAGTAAAAACCAAGAACTCTTCTGGGAACATATATTTGCGTAATCAGAGTGGAAAACGGTACTGTACCTTTTGCTTGTAAGTACTTTTTGTTATGATTATTGTGTAGACCTGGAGCTTGTCTCTGATAGCTGGATCAGCTGCTCCATAGGATCCACTGAGGAGGGGGGGGGGGGTGACCTTGACTGGTCTTTTTTTAGCCTCCTCAGGTGAGTGGCAGAGCTCATAGAGCACCCAGAGCCTGGATACTGTTTCTGGAAGCAGATTTTGTCTTTCTTCATCCATGCTTTATGTTGACTGTCCTCTTTTGTTTTGTAGTGGTGAAATTTGATCCTCGATCATCATCGATCTGGGTCTCTCATTGAGGCAGGCTTGGGGGCGAGTGCTCTGTGAGCCCTTTCAGTGTGCAGCTCAGTGTCCAAGTTTTCTCTGATGAGTTTCTCCCCCAAACTTCTTGCCGAGTCCCCCTCTTCATTTTCTGGGACATTATATATCCTAATGTTGTCTCTCCTGGCTCTCCCCTCATGGTCAATGACTTTTTCATCGTGTCGGGCTTGAGCTTTAAGCACGTGTTTCATCACCTGCTCCAGTATCTGAGCTCTGGTTTGGCTGCTTCACTGCGGTCTTCCACCGATTCTCCTGTTAGTCTTATGAATTTCACCTTTTATATCGTCAAGCTAAGTGTTGTTCTCCTTTCAGAATTCTTGAATTCCTAGTAAGATTATCTCCATGGTTACTCCAGCAGGTTGGATGCCTCATGTTGTCTTTAGCACTACCGCTGTGTAGCAGGCCCCATGTGTTGTCATCCATTTTGTTTAATTGCGTTAGGTTTTTCTTACTGTTTTCTCTTGTGTCCATTGCTATCCTGCTTTTGGAGTGTCTTTAACATCACACAGGTTTTAAAATCTCAATTTGCAGCATTTGTTGTCTTTTTTAATTGGAGGAGTTGTGTCTCTGTGCAGCCATCTTGAGAGACGGTGGAAACGGAAACTGAATAACATGATTTCTTTGGCTAACAGCTGTGCTTATAGAAGTTAGAGCTTAGAAGCCTGAAACATATCTGTGTGAATTGCCTCGGCCCTTCCAGCATGTTTTTAAGTGCATCAGTTGTTTGGGAGCTGTTTGCTGAGCCTTTAGTCGTTGGATCGTCGCTCTCTGTGCCACACCTGGAAACTGAAATGGAGCCACTGACTGTGCTGTAAACACACTGTGAGCGTTTTGTTGCTTCTCTGTTTCCTGTATTTCTAAGGATTGTGTTTGTACTGCTTGTAGGGATTGGAGTCAGGGTGGACAGAGAGAGATTATGAGATATTTGTCAGGCTGTGATTCTGACTGATACCTCTGCATGTCACTGCACTCCGTCCTGATATCAGTGATGTCTTTGTGGAAAATAATGCCAGAGGAAATAAAAGCATACATGCTCCAGCAGAATCAGATTTTCATTAGCATGTTAGCACCAAACTGCAGTGAGTCAGGTCAGCTACAAGCTGCAGACACACCTGTGAGTCCATCAAACTTGACAGTAAATTAAGAATGAAGTCCTCATCAGCTCGGCCATCTTTAGAAGCTGCCCAGGAAATGAACTGCACATGTGCACTGGCTCCATGCGTGGGGTTGTCCTGCATAGTCAGTGGTGTCAGTAGATCATTAAGAAAATAATATGTAACTAGATTACTTTGAAGGTGCAACCATGGATGACAAAGGTGGGTGGAGTCTGCTCTCAGACAGCGAATAACCAACAATTTGCTGACCTGTATCAGTGATCATCTTTTTGTTGCCCGGTCCTCGGTGGATGCTGTCACTTCCTCTGACACTGACTCGCCGTCTGTCTATCAAAAATCAGACATGAAAATCTAATTTGCTCTAAACTCTCTGACTGTTACTAATATCATCACAAAATCTGCAATAACTGCTGGAGATGGAGATGAAGCTTCAACCTGCAGAAAATAGTTTATTAAAAGCAGTTTGAATAAACCCAAGGCTCAGAGCAAAAGAGACAAAAGCACCCCCAAGTGGTCAGACTGTAGACAAACAGAATAAATCCTATCAAAGACAGACACGCTGGAAGCATCTTTTCTAACACTCCAGTATTTATTAGCATTTATTATAAATTTATTGTGACTTTGAAGACGTTCAGTGTTTCCTTTGGTATAACGGAGGTCTGACTACAGTCCAGTAAACACACTGATTAGGATTATAGATTAAACTGCAGTAATACTTTCACAGTGTGCAGTGTTGCACAGGTCAGAGTGGTTTTACACTGCAATACTCAACAACAGGAAACTATAAGAATTTGTTACTCTTATAATAAACATAGAAGAAGAAAAACATTTTTCATTTGGAGTTGATGAATATAAATGAATTTGAACTTTACAAACCAATCAAAGACAAACTGATCCATGTGAGTTTATAACAATATTCAAAGGCTGCTGCTGGACACAGACAGGAGACATCATTTTCACTTGCTGTCACCTGGATCTGGAGTCATAAACACTGAAGCCCAGAACATTAATACAAATCTGTTTCTGCCAACTAGTGATAAACCTGCAGACTAATGGCTCAGAAAGCTAAAATGAGCCAATCATTTCTTTGTTTAGTTCCCCTGAAATGAGATCTGATATCAGCAGCTCTGAGTTCATTCATCATTATTGTCCAGTGATGAGATTTTGCTCTGTTTGGTGACAGTCAGCAGGTTTTTCCTGCATGTGGACGTGAACAGTCGTACCTGACAGCAGCAGGTAGCAAACAGAGATCATCTTTCCAGCTGGAACTCTTCACTGAGCTGAACTCATTCAAAATGTTCTGGATTCAAAACAGGAAACAGTCCAAATGTGTGTCTTCACTCTGACTCTGGATCAGATCTCAGTGACAGACTGTGGACATTATGGAAGCCTAAATGTGACACCATCTTCCTCCTTCATCTGTAGATTAAAGCCAAACAAAGATTCTCATTCAAAGTCTGAAGGTCTGAGAGAGACTCAATCGTTGTGTCATGTCAAACACAGTAAGAGGAGCTGAAGCACAGATGTGAAGAGCAGATGTTCATCAGATTATGACCTCACTCTGTTTTGTCTTCATGTACATTCAGTCTGTGTTTATAATGCAGACTTTCTGCTTTTATAATAACACATTTTATATTTTGTGTAATCACAGACTGGCTGACTGTGGACTCTCAGAGACTCACTGTGAAGTTGTGGCCTCAGCTCTGAAGTCCAACCCCTCCCATCTGACAGAGCTGGACATGAGTGGAAACGAGCTGCAGGATTCAGCAGTGAAGCTTCTGTGTGCTGGACTGGAGAGTCCAAACTGTCGACTGGAGACTCTGAGGTGTGTTCACTGACTGCAGCTGTTGTTGTTTTTCTATATTTCAGGCTGCAGAGACTTTGAGCTTGTGTGGAAACAGAGAGAGAGAAGAAAGACATGAATGTCAAAGCTAATAAAGGTGAAGTTAGGAGCTGTGATGATGTTCATGTATCAGAAGCTGATCTGGCTGCTACAGAGACGACCCACACAGCTGCTGTGGTGAGGTGTGTGTTAGAGCAGAGGAACACAGAGCAGCCCAACACAGGCCCAAACATGACAACAAAGCAGGATTCAGGCTCTGTGAGAGGATTTCAAACAGAAGCTGGAGAAGAGAAAGGACTCTGTTGGAATGACTACAGAAAGAAGGCAGCTGAGACCAGTCCAAGTGTTTCCATGGAGACCAGTCTAACATTCATTTATACACTAACGCACAGAAGTGAACGGATCCATAGTTTCAAATGTAGAAATAGTTCTCAGTTCATTTACAGAGTTTAATACAGTTCATGAGGAAATGTTCAAAACAGCAGCTGAGAAGAAATCTGCTTCACAAAGTTCGATCAATTCCAATAGTTTGTGATGCACTTGAACGCAGCGTGAGCAGTTCACTGCCCAACCCCACAGAGACTGTCAGTCTGGACTTTCCTTTATTTCTATTGGCTGTCAGTGAGATTTCAGAGCAGTCAGAGACTGTGGGTCTGTGTATGAAGTATAATTCATGTGCAGTTGTTGAAGCTGTAGAATGAGAAAGTTTTGGGTTATTTCCTGCTTTCATTGTCCTGCTCGTGCTGATGAAAATGCTTATTGATGTGTGAATTCATTCCTCAACGCTCGATTCTGCCTGAACAATGTGAAACCTCTGCTTTTCTTTTTTTTTTTTTTTTGTTGGTGTAACACAATTCAACGCACTGAAGCATCGACTTGTTCCATTATCAACAATGAAAACAGGAAACAGAGACAGCTGGCCTTCAAAGTAAAAGCTGCTCCTTTTGAAACATGTTGGCGGTAAAATGTAAGAAGAGCTGAAGCACATCAATGATCTACGTGCCAAAATATTAAACACAGGTGATATATTTGTGTGAGTGTTGCACAGCTGATGGCCGATGGCTGCGCCTGCTGGAGTGTTGAGATTCAGGTGTAGATGTAATCATGTACATATAGCACAATTGCTTGTCCGAGATCAGCTGATCAGAGTCAGGCCAATCAGCTCTGAGCTTGCTCAGTCTGAGTTATGGAGGTGCATACTACAATTCACCATGGCAACGAGTAAATAAAGAGCAGAGGCTCCGTGTGAATCCAGAGGAGCAGGAACATGAATAATGACAGTAGATGTTTGTGTGAAAGTGCTGGAAGCAAATTAGTGTGTGATGTTCTTTCAGTGTTGCACTTTGTAGGTCTCCTCTCTTCAGGAACTCTCTCTGCAGGAGGGGGAGATATAGGAGAGGTGGAGGAAGATCTCAGCCTGGGCGTCTATTGTGTTGTGTAGTCTGGAAGATGAGTGGATGACGGGGTGGGTGCAGTTTTCTCTGTGGTGGGGTCAGGTGGACCGTCCCGGGCTCTGTGGGGCCGGGCGGCGCTGTTGAACTGGGCCCCAGTCCGGATGGGCCTGGGCCCCCTTTCCCTGGCGGGTTGCAGAGTATGGGGGTGCCTACTGGGGTCAGCGGGGGAGCTGGCCCCAGGGAGGGGTCACTTGCCCCTCCCTTCCTTCCCTCCCCATCTCCAGCTGCCTCCCTCTTCCTTCTCCACCACAATCACCCACACATGCAGGGCCTTGGGGTAGGGGTGTGTCACCAGGGTGCAGAAGAGGCATCCCCCCCCTCTGTCCCCTTCTGGCTGCCTGTGCCTCAATTTTATCCCACAACTTAGACATTCACATTACTCACACTCTCATTACACATACATATAGGATCTTGGGGGTGGGCACGCTACACGGATTCCAAATTACCATCAGGGTGTACACCTCACCCCTGGGGTCGTTGCCCACCTCTCAATTTTAAATACACCTAGACATTGAGGGCTAGCAGGAGGGGCTATGCGCTTACCTGCTGCTCTCTGGCAGGTAGCTCCATGCCCTCCTGGGTTTTAAATGCACCTTAGAACACACATACATCAACACTACATATGAGTGGGTGGAGGGAGGTTTGGAGTCTTCCTACACCCCCGTTCTCTGCGGCCTGCTGGAGCGGGGGGGCTGGGAGGAGGAGTTGGCTGTCCGACTGGGGTCTGGAATGTGGGGCCTCCCTGCTGCTGCCGAGCCGGGGCGGTCTGCTTCTCTCCACCCCAGGGAAAAGGGTAACACCACCTGGGTCTGGGTGCAGTTTCCCCCTCCAGGGGCAAGGGTACCTAGACCTTAGAGTACGCTTGGGGAGTGTGATTGTGTGTACAGCATCTCTTTATGTCCGTCTCCACGTTGGGTGAGTGTTGAGTAATTGCATATGAGAGCATGAGGGTGGGAATGGATGTTTGTATCTGTGTGTGCCTGTATGTCTGTGTCTATATGTCAGGTTGGGTATCAGACACCTTCATTACATGAAGGAACCTTTTAAATACAAGTGCGCTCATGCTCACAGGTGTACACACGGGTGCTCACACACACAAACTACACCCTTTTTGGCTCCTACCTCAAAGCACACTGTGCGCTGTCGATCTTACGTGCTGCACAATAATATTTAATATTTAGTATTTACTGTTATATTCACATATATCATCGTGATGTTGTGTATTATGTTGCTCTTTTTTTTCTTCTGCTTGCTTTCTTTTTTCTTTCTCAACAGGTGATCCAGGTGATCGAGATGTATTTTTTGTCTACTTATTTTGTTGGTTTTTGTTTGTTGCCCTTTTTCCCCGTCCCTCTTCTCAGCTGTTTTTCTTTCCCTCTTTCTTTCTCCCCTTTCTTTTCCCCAGTCAAGTCTGTCCTGTATTTAGGAAGTGAAAATAAAATAAAATAAACAATAAAAGCAAAGGTGAATCAAATGGACCATTACGGCAAGGCTGGGATGGTCCATTTGGTAAAGTAAATCTGTTGGGCATCTTTCTTCACCTTTAGACAATAATTCTGATGGCAAAAGAACCAAACGGGACAGGCAAAAAAAAAAAAAAAGTGTTGCACTTTGTAGACGCTCCCTGAGCACTGGTCTCACAGCCAGCTGCACATAGAGACCAGTGTTGTTAGTCCAGGTCAGAAGATGACTTGTTGGAATGAAAATGAGCTTGTAGTTTGTCTGCTTTAATCATGTGACTGGAAAAAGGTGTTGGACTTCAAATATGTCCGTTTCTTTCACACTTCACCTTTAAAAGTGAAGCCATGTGGTTCCTGGAAGGAAAAACACGACTTTTTCAAGTCTTTGTCCTGTTTTTATGATAAATGTACGACTTTAATGTGAAACATTCAGAGTTTTTTCTCTTGTTGTGTTTGTTTGAAGCTGCTTCCTGTTGGCTTCAGCTGTTTGGAGTTTCCATTTTCTAAACTTCTACATTCTGAACCTTCTTCAGCTCTGAACAGATGATGAAACACTGAATGATTTCAAGCACTTTGTCCAATAAACTTACATCTTTCATTCTTTACACAGATTGAGGGGCTGTGGTTTGTCAGAGATCAGCTGTGATTATCTGGCAGCAGCGCTGAAGTCCAACCCCTCGTATCCCACAGAGGTGGACCTGAGTGGAACCTACAGCAACCTGAAGGATTCAGGAGTGAAGCATCTGTGTGATTTTCTGGAGAATCCACGATGTCGATTTGAAACTCTGAGGTCAGTCAGCATGTTTTAGTTGTGCTGAGATGAATATGATGTGAAAGTTGTGCTGACACTAAACTGCAGACATCAGGCTGATATTATACTGATCCACACTGAGGATCTTCATGGTAAAGTCTGTTTTCTTCTTCTCTGGTTTAGTCCATTGACTGTAGCAGAACAATGTTCACATTTCAAACAGTGATACTCAACGTATGGCCCGCGGCCCACACGCGGCCTGCCCACCTTTCCTAATTCAGAGAGAGGGGACCCTGATTAACTGTGTAGCTTCTTCCTCACAGTTCTAAGTATCAGACACAACAATGAATAATCCACAGCTGACTGTCTTTAGCAGGTCAAAGGTCACGGCACACAGAAATCTGTGAAACAGTTTGGAGCTACAGAAACAGGTCCATACAGACTGAAGCGTGTCTCCTTTGCATCTTCTATATTTGATATTGAGAGTTTCCAGAAGAGCAAACATCAAACATGCCTCCAAACATGTGACGAGTCAGACTGACATCATTTCTACAGAGACCAGTGTGAGCTCTTAGCAGGTCACTTCAATAAGAAGGACAAACAGTGCAGCAGGAATGACTAAACCCACTAACAGTCTGATATCCCCGTGTTCCTGTTGTTCTACAGCATCATCATTAGGGACGGGTATCGTTTAGGTTTTATCCGATACCGGTGCCAAACCGGTACTTTTGAAACGGTGCCGGTGCTTAAACGGTGCTCAAACCGGTGCTTAAAGAATGGAGAACACAAAATTGGTCCAAAAACCTCTCATGTTCAGCTGTTTCTTTTGTAAAAAGATAACAATGTTAGCCTTTTCTGCAGCTATAGGGCATATATGGTCTCACTCTTGGCTGGAAGCAGTGCTTAAACAATGGAAAAAACACAAACTTTGTCCAAAAACCTCTCATGTTTAACTGTTTTCCACTTTTTCTTTGGTCATTTTAGCCTTTTTGGCCAGGGTGAAGGGAGTATCTGCCATCAAACAAGAAGACAGCCGCATGTAACTACGACGGTGTTTGCTAGTTCACCTTACATGCATTAATGTAATAATGTGGTTAGTGTACTCAACGTAAATTACACACGAACAACATGAAGCTACTCACGCAGAGAAGAATGGCTGCTGCTGCCGTCATCATCCTCATCATTTCTGCTACACTGACAGGGCTAGGGGCCAGGACTCTACTCTTCGGGTTTTGGGGGATGTTGCTAACTCCGGGTCCAATAACAGGCACCACACCCGCAGTAGATGTGCACGATGTGAGGTCTCGCAGCAAGCTATATTTCTCGGCTTTTAACAAAATGCGTCGTCAGGTGTTTCATCAGATTTGAGGTGTTACCTCCTTTGACAGTATCACAGTATCAGCTTAAAGCACTTGTTGCAGGCTGCTGAGTTTGCATCTTTTGCTGCGAAGTACAGCCAGACTTTGACCGCTTCGCCTTGGGTATTTTTAATCTGTAGCTCTGCTCTAAAAGGACGTACGTACCTGGACCCGCCTACTATCCTCGGAAACGTAAAATGTAGTGCTGTCAAAATTATCGCGTTAATTGTTAAGATCAATGCGAAATGTTTAACGCGTTAAAAAAATGTAATGCTGATTTTTTTTTTTATCAATTTCCTGTAATCTAAAACCTTTAAACGCATGAGCACCTCTGGAGGGGGGGGGGGGGGGGCAACAGTGTGCTATGCTGGCGTTTGGCCTGACAGAAATGATTAGAAGAAGAAGAAGTGACACCATGCTACTATCTAGCTAACACTAGCTAACACACGTAAGCATGGACGAGGGTGGACTTTTGGGTGGAAAGTTTCTCTTTAAGAAGTTGCCTGATGGCTTGTTGGACAAAACGAGAGTAAGATGCACAATTTGCAAAGCTGAATTCAAGTACCACAGAAGCAGTTCATCACTGCCGCATCACCTGAGAGCAAAACACCCAACTGAATCCACCTCTACGGGACCTCGCCAGTCTACGCTTCAGGAGTATGGTGCTCGTGGACGAATAACAAAAAATGTGAGAGAAAAATTAACCAATTCCTTGGTTGTTTGGATAGCTAAAAACTGCCGACCAGTTAGCATAGTAGAAGATGATGGACTGAGAGAAGTCATTCGTGCTGCATCAGGAGATGAGTGTTACAATCTGCCCTCGAGAGGAACCATTGTGTCGAGACGGCACACTTTGTATGGGGACCAGAGGGCTCAGCAGTCCAGCAAGCTTGTGCAAGTAAGTAAACGTCGCTCTCACCGGAGACCACTGGACTTCGGTGAACAATGATAATTACTTGGGGGTCATGGCGCATTTTATTGATAACGACTGGACTATGCAATTGTTTGCACTAACAGTGAGTAAAACTGAAGAGAGACACTATGCTGAGGCGTGTGCTGACCATATTCTGAGTGTTGCAAACGAATGGGAAATCAAGGACAAGGTAACCACGCTTGGCACCGACAGTGCTCGTAACATGGTTGCAGCCGCCAGACTACTTCCATTTGAACACATGCCCTGCATGGCCCACATTCTGCAAAGAACGGTCACAGTTTCTCTTAATGACAGCGCATTTGAAAGGGCTCTGGCCAAATGTCGCAAGATTGTTGGACATTTTAAGCATAGTCCAGCAAACGCTCAGGAATTAAAGGCACAGCAAGCTGCACATGGACATCAAACAGAACCGCTTGTTCAGGACGTTCCAACAAGATGGAACTCCACCCTAGAGATGATCAAGCGGATCCAGAGAAACAAATCTGGGCTGACCACCATCCTGACTCAGCCAAACAGCAAGGTGACCATGTTGACTGACCAGGAGCTTGACAGACTGCAAAAGCTGGAGGAACTACTTGAACCTTGCAGGTAAATCATTTTGTTTCTCATGACTGTGTGTCTATCTTTGTGTTCTAGCTTTGTTTTCAAATATGTTCTCCACCTCCACCTCTCTGTGTATTTTCATATGTGGTATTTATGTTTGTCTCTGTGTGATTAATAGAAAAATACAGACTTGATCTTTCTATTACAGATATGTTACCGAACTGCTGGGGGGAGAGCGGTATGTCTCCTGTTCCATGGTGTTGCCAGCCTTGTGTCATTTGTTCAGGATTATGGAGCCCTCAGATGATGACCCAGTCTACGTTTTGAGGTTTAAGAAGGTTTTTACCACAGACCTAGCTCAGCAGAGGGACAGCAGCAATCTCACATGGCTGAAGATTGCTACTGCCCTTGATCCCAGGTTTAAAGACCTTAAGTGCCTTTCCAAAGATGAAAGAAGAGAGGTGTGGGCATCAGTACATGACCTTCTTATGGCAGAGACGGATGCACACCAACCATCTGCTCAGACAACAGAGGAACCATCACCAAAGAAGAGCAAGATGTCCATCTCCTTGCTGAGTTCTCCTGATTCAGATACAGAGGAAGAGGAAGATGCTATAGACTGCTGTCTGAATCTGTACAAAGCAGAGCCCAAAATTGACATAGGAGAGTGTCCACTACAGTGGTGGTTAAAGGGAGAAGGCGCACATGCCAGGCTGGCACCTATTGCACGCAAGTACCTGTCAACCCCAGCAACCACAGTGCCTTGTGAGAGATTATTCTCACTCTCAGGTCACATCATTCAAAAGAAGCGTGCTTCTTTGTCATCAGACAATGTAAACAGAATAGTCTGCCTCAGTAACCGGCTGAGTGCAAAGAAGGACTAAGCCAGATTGCTCCTTTAAAGTGAAAAATGTTCAACATTCTGGGTTTTCAGCTGTGTCTTTTTGTGTTTTAAATACTGAGTTTTGTCCACCCTTTATTGTTATGATATTCACTTTAACCTTTAGGCCTGGGTTCGGTCACCGTTGATGGCCTTAAAGGTGTTTTGTAAGTTTTCACTGTGTTAAAGATTGATGAAAACTATTAAAATTCTCTTTGAATTTCAGCATACATTCTTTGTGTTTATTCTGCATTTACTTCATTGTGTTGCATAAATGTCTGTTACATTTTTTCAACTTTATATTTTAAGATTGTAATTGGAGCCAGGCCATTGATCAAGTAATTGCGATTAATCGCAATTAATAACAGAAAATTGTGAGATTAGTTAGTTAATTTTTTTTAATCTATTGACAGCACTAGTAAAATGATTGTCTAGAATCGAAAGTGTATCACAGCTCAGGAAAAAAAAAGCACCGAAATAAAGCACCGAAATGTGCGCTGCTTTTCGGTCTGGTTACTACCGTTTATGTCATGGCACCGGACACCGGTACCCATCCCTAATCATCATTAATGCTGCTCCACCACCATCACTGCAGCTGACCAATCAGCTTCTGTCACGTCATGTGACGCTCTGTGACTCAGACTGGAGAAATGCTAAATGGCTAACCTGAAGCTAACCAGAGAAACAGTCAAAGTACTGATGATTCCTACAAAGTGTGTGTGTTCAGTATGAGATGAGTGTGAATGAAACCATGGAGGAGCGGGCCGTGGCTGCTCTCACACACGTTTGCTGCAGGGGCGGATCTACAGAAATGTTCTTAGGGGGCAAAATCAAAGCCGTTATTGTTGACACATGTGCAGCTGTTACATCCTGTAATATGCATTAAATATGGTTCAAATACATTAAATGCATTAAATATACATGTTTCATATAAATATAGTCTACAACTGTATTCTCTTCAGCCCACATAATGAAACAGTTCAGTCAGATAAAGACAGAAGGCCTTTTCCACGTCCCTCTGCTCAGTGTTAAAGTGCTGATGATGTTCAAGCTCAGGCAGCAGGAGGGATTTCTAAGCATCCTTCACTGATCCACAACAAAGGTCCAGAGTTTGATCCTAGTAGGACAGGAAACATACTGATAAGAGTTTCAAAGTGTCTTTGTAAGCAGACATGATTGAAATGAGCCAGTCTGAGTTTGGTTCCTGCAGTTTGTGCATCATAAACAGAGCTGAAGCAGAGGCAGCGTGTGCCTGCAGGTGAATGTACACTGCTGTTATAAGAGCTGTGGAAACTCAGGTCCAAAGGACGTAACCATACTGCTGTTCCAGGACAGTCACAGAGTTACAGCATCATTTGTGACCATAAAGACAGAAAGCTCATCCAGATCCTGGGATTAACAGTCTGTCCTGGTGGTGTCCAGTCAAACACGTCTCTGTGAAAGCTTCAATCCAACAGGCTCCAAAGTCCTTCTGCTCATTTCCTCACCGGGTTCTTGATGCTCTTGTACCATCTCTCTGTCGTCCTCCTCGCTCCCTCTTTGCACTCAGTCTTTGTGCATCATCAACACTCACATGTGGAAAACCAAAGTTTGACTGAGCAGAAGATGATCATCAGTGACGCTGTCTTTAAAATACTCTTGTTAGAAATGTACGACTTTAATGTGAAACATTCAGAGTTTTTTCTCTGTTGTGTTTGTTTGAAGCTGCTTCCTGTTGGCTTCAGCTGTTTGGAGTTTCCATTTTCTAAACTTCTACATTCTGAACCTTCTTCAGCTCTGAGCAGATGATGAAACACTGAATGATTTCAAGCACTTTGTCTAATAAACTTACATCTTTCATTCTTCATACAGATTGGAGAGCTGTGATTTGTCAGAGATCAGCTGTGATTATCTGGAAGCAGTGCTGAAGCTCAACCCTTCGTATCCCAGAGAGGTGGACCTGAGTAACCACAAGCTGCAGGATTCAGGAGTGAAGCAGCTGTGTGTTCTTCTGGAGAATCCACAACATCAAATTGAAACTCTGAGGTGAGTCTCCATGTTTTAGTTGTGCTGACACTGTTGGTCTGTGGAACTAAAACCTTTATACAGGAAGTCTGGTTCAGGTCTTTGTAGACCTTCTAATCTCTGATCCTCTGAGTCTTACTCAGTAGATGATGCAGAGTTGTGAAGCCGATGTGGGTGAAGACACTCGCCCAGCTCTAACTACCTTGACGTCCAGGTGTCTTCCCTGCTTGTCCTGATACAAACAAACCTGAGTAACCTTGCAGGTCAGATCTCATCAGTCACACCTGTTATGGCAGCTCTCCTCTAGATTGTAGTTCTGTCACGGTTTGGCGGGGCAAACTGTGGGGATGTAGGGAAGGAGGACCCAGGCGCGGAGCTCTGTGTGCAAACAGTGCGTTTATTTACAGTGACGAAACTGATACACAACAGTACATTCCCGTGTGTCCCCGACTTCCACTCCGTGTCTTCTCCCAGTGTTTGTGCTCCGTGTGTCCGCTCCCTCGTGCCCGTGTACTCTGTGCCTGCTGCCCTCTCGTCCAGCAATCCTCCTGGGAAAACAGAGGCAGTCGTTAGCACTCTCAATTACACTGGTAAGCTCACACTCACAAACAGACCAGCTGGAGAACTGACGGGAAGTCTCACGCAATGATCCAGCGTCGGAGAGAGCTCCACCACACTCTCAAGTAGCTCAGCTGCAGGTGTGTCACGGTCTTCAGGTGTGGCCAATCACCTGCCAGGGCCACACACACACACCTACATACACATGTATCTACAAGCAGGGAGAACAAGGGACAGCAATATATATATATATATATATATATATATATATATATATATATATATATATATTATAATACTAGTCCATAACTGTTGACAAGTTCTTGTTAACCTGGGATGGTTTTAGAAGCCTGGACCACAGACTCCAAGAGGAGATATTACTGGGAAAGGCCAAAGCAACCTATTAGACCCATTAAACACTAACATAGATGAATACTCAGATTTAAACCTTTATTGTTTCACAAAGGGTTAAAAAGGGAACGTCCACAGTTTAGACTGCAGCAGATTTTATTAAAGCAGTTTGACAGGAGCAAAGCAAAAAATACAAAGAATAAGTGTTTAACATATTAATACATATAACATAATAATAAAAGAAAAGCAAAATAATGATAAAAAAGAATGAAAAAGTTGTTCAGAGCAGCAGGATGTCTGAGGTCTGCAGAAACACAAAAACACAGCAGCTAAAAATAGTTGTTGAAAGAAAACGAGGTGGGAGCTGCTGATTCCTGAGCTTTGATACTGGATTAGCTTCAGTAGTTATTCCCATCACTGCTGTAGGAGCTCCATTTAGTCACAGCTGATTGTCTTCTTTGACCAATCAGAATGACTACTGTTGTAAAAACAAGCAGACAAAGAACCAATGAGAGTGAATAACAGGATAAAGAGCTCGTGTGATGGAGGCAAAGCAATAATCAGCAGACTGTAGCAGTTTATATCTGGATGAAAGTAGAAGGAGCTCAGCGGAGCTCAGTCCCATGTCTTTGGTTAGAAACAACATCAGTGATTTCCTGCTGCTCCAGATGATTCCAGCAGCTCTCATTACAGCAGCTGATGAGAGAAACAGCTGATGGCTCACAGCTCGTGCACTGTTGGATCTCCAGATGTTCACGTGGCTGAAGTCTGTGAAGAAACTGTGGTCCACGTAGTTCACACGGCCTCAGATTGGACCGAGCTCCCTGGGTCACTGCAGCATCCTCAGCTGGTACATGGACGTCTCTGTTCCTCAGTCTTGGAGCCCCTGCAGGTCCGTCCACACCACCAGGGTCTTCTCACTCACCTTTCCTTTGTCCTCGTCCTTCATCGGCCGTGCTGTGTCTTTGTTCCTGCGGTGTTCCCTCCTTGAATGCACAACAAGTACGGTGCTGGTCTTTCTCGGGTGGAGCAGAGACAGATTGAAGTCTTTCAGGCTTTAGTGCAGACTTCCCTGACAGAGGCTGGACTCCATCAATCAATCAATCAATCAATCTTTATTTATAAAGCACTTTTCATACAAACTGTAGCACAAAGTGCTTTACATGGTTAAAAGCAGCCCACCCCACCCTCCCACTCATTCCCCGCACTGTCATTAATAGAAGCGGTCATGATACACACAGAAGAAGCCCCCCAGCCAGGCTCAGAGGACCCACAGGGCCCCAGCAGTCACGGTCGATCACAGCCCCGGTGCAGAGAGCCCCCTCCGAGGAAACACTGGAGATATGACCTAATAAGAATATAAACAGGATAAAAAGATAAAATAAATAAGAGTGGGATATAATATAAATATAAGTATAAACAAAGTAAGAAGATAAAAAATGAATAAGAATACAATCAATAGGTATTAGGTAAAACTAAATGAATAATATAAATAGAATAGCAGGATAGAATAAATAAGCATTAAATAAATAAACGTTAGGTAACAGCTAAATTAAAAAGGTGGGTCTTGAGCCTGTTTTTAAAAACATGAACGTTCTCTGCGGCCCTGAGCTCCTCCGGCAGGCTGTTCCACAGTCGAGGACCATACCACTGAAAAGCTGCCTCTCCGTGAGTATGTGTCCTGACTTTAGGGACAATCAAAAGGCCAGTACCAGAGGACCTCAGGGTCCGCGAGGGTTCGTATGGTAAAAGCAGATCTGAAAGATAAGAAGGCCCAAGACCATTAAGACATTTAAAAACCAATAAAAGAACTTTAAAATCGATCCTGAAACACACGGGGAGCCAATGCAGCGATTGTAAAACCGGTGTAATGTGGGCCCGCCCTCTGGTCTTCGTCAGCACACGAGCTGCTGACGAAGGAGGCTTCTACACTGTGTGGAGGTCACTCCTGGACTTGAAGACAGGCTGCAGGTACATGTGTGATGAAGAGGACCTACAGCAGTGTGATGGAGCTGCAGGTCTGAAGGAAGTCCTGCTGTCCTGTCCCACCCTCATCTTTACTTCCTCTGTCTTCTCTGGACTTGTCCTCCTGTTTCAGAAACAGCACTGCTTCATGCCGAGGGTGGACGGGAGCGTTGGCTCTGATTCTTTTACCGTCCACCACAAGGAGACGCTGATGCTGACCTCCTGATTCATCTGCATGTGTTCTGCTTCCCACTGCTCACCTCCACCAAAGACTTCACAAACATCTTCTTTCTTTGAGTCCAGTTTGTCCCACAAACACTTCCAAATCTCCTCCTCTGAGATTCTGCAGCTTCTTGCAGTGTGACTCAGCTGACAGACCACAGACTGGCACAGCATCCACACGTGTCTCCTTTCAAACAGGCTCTTGATGTTTCCTCCCACATCAGACTGGCCTCTCAGTCTCCTTTGTTCTCCAGCTGATGAAGCTTCAGTTTTCCATGTTGGTAACAGTAAACTACAGCCTCTGCTGTCAGCTGGGTAACTAAACAGAGCTGCAGCACGTCTCTACGGTGGTGCTACATCCAGCCTACAGGCAGCCGTATACATGCTGTAGTGGTTTACAGTCACCAGGGGGCGCTGTCCCAGCCATGCAGGCAGTGGGCTGCTCTGCTTGTGCTGTTGTTGGTGAAGCTGAAGTGAAAGCGAGAGTTAAAACACTGAACAGTGTCCACTGAGCTTCTCATGTTCTTCTTCTTTGATCCTCCATGTTTGTGCTGAACGCTGCTGTCGCTCTCTTCCCTGTTCCCGCCCACTTTCCAACCAATCAGCATTGGAGCTCGCACAACGTCGTCCACACTGAGCTTTGCTGTGAGCGCGTGGACTCGTCTGCAGAACATTTGCAGTACAATAAGCAGCTGTTCATGCGCCCCAAGCAGCAGCTTCAAGCTCACCTCAAAGAAGTTTAACAGGACGGACGGCTCGTCCATCAGGCGTCCAGCTGTCCGTGACCGTGTCCACAGCAGAGTGTGACCGAGGCTTCATGCTAACACGCACACATGAAGCTAATATATCTGTGAAGGTTCTCAGTCATCCAGGTCATCGTAGTCAAAGGAGTTTGCAAAAGAAAAGCGTCTGGACTTCTTTGAGTTGCTTGAAGACGTTTCACCTCTCATCCGAGAAGCTTCTTCAGTTCTAAGGTCAAATGGCCGAGAGTCCCAGATTTGACCTTAGAACTGAAGAAGCTTCTCGGATGAGAGGTGAAACGTCTTCAAGCAACTCAAAGAAGTCCAGACGCTTTTCTTTTGCAAACTCCTTTGACACATGAAGCTAATACCACCACGAGCAGCTGCTCAGTGGATTTGGAGGAGAAATGTCTGCAGCTTCTCACAGGCAGTATGCAGAACGTGGATCTCCACAAAGACTGTGGAGAGCTCGTCCAGACTCTAAATCCACACTTGTCTGCACAAAACTTCTCACACGTTCCCGTCACAAGTGTCTTCTTTTTTTCTTTCTTTTTTTTTCTCAATGGAAAAGAATATTTTATTTTCAATACCAAACTGTCATAAAACACATAAGCACATACAGAAGTAATAATCTTTCCCTTTTAATTTTTTATAGCATACAAAAAAAAATACATAAATGGGCTGAGTACCTGAATACCCCCCACTCCCTCCCAATAGTGTAAAAATGAATATGTTACAGAGAAAATGAGTTGACCCATACAAAAAAAAGTCAACATAGATAGTAGTACGTATCCTTATAGTTTAATATTAACATTAACTTCTGCTAGCCTCAAAAAACAGGTCTTAACATTAATCAATATTAATATAAATCTTAACCAACAATAATAACAATATTAATATTAATATTAATGATTACTTGCTCCTCTGTCAAAACAAATTAATAATGCTGGAATATCTTTAAATAGAGTATTCTTATAAGGTAGAACAGCCACTGCCGGGAATAGCAGAAAAATTTGTACGATGTCATATGGTGGACTACAGAGAGATATCTCGTGCTGGTAATTTTTCTAAGTATTTAAGTAATGGTTTCCAGTGAGTAAAAAATCTATCCGATGAGCCTCTGATGGAGAATTTTATCTTCTCCAATTTTAAGAGTCCTAAGATATCCTGTAGCCAGACTTTAATTAATGGTGGCTGAGATGATTTCCACAACAATAAAATTCTTTTTCTAGCGATGAGAGAAGCAAAGGCAATAAGGTTATTTTGAATAGCTGTAGTATGAAGGTTATTTGGTGGTTTGCCAAATATAGCGATATGTGGAGTCGGAGTCAATTTTATACCCAATATATCCGAAATTATTTTGAAGAATTGATGCCAAAATTCAGACAACCTAGGACACGCCCAGAACATGTGGGTAAGATTGCAAGGTATCTGTGAGCATCTGTTACATTTATCATCAAATTTATCTGGGTATAATTTTGACAGTTTTTCTTTACTGTAGTGTAATCTGTGGAAAACTTTAAATTGTATTAATGAAAGTCTGGCACAACTACAAGACGAATTAATGGCCCTTACCGCTCCCTCCCAGAACAACTCAGAAAAACTCTTATGGAGTTCTGACTCCCATTTCATCTTGGTCCTGTATAAAAGAGATTCACTAGGTGGAGAAGCTAGTTTATAAAGGTAAGAAATATGTCCCTTTACCAAAGTTTTGGCTCTGAGAACCAAATCTATTCCACTGGAAGTTGGGATTTGTGGGAATAAAGTTGAACATTTCTTTGCAAAGTTTCGCAACTGGAAGTACCGAAACAAATCGGATTTATTAAAATTAATGCGAGTAACTAGTTCGTTAAAACTTGCAAAGACATCATTTACGTATAGATCCCCTAGAGTACCAAGTCCTTTATGTTCTAAAACAGAGAATCTTAAGTCCATCTTTGCTGGCACAAATAAGTGATTGTTGCAGATCGGGGATGCAAGAGGGAGGGTAAGCCAACCAAAGTGGCGTCTTATTTGCGACCAAATTTTTAATGTTTCAGTGACAACTGGGTTGGAAGACCAGGGATGATTGTAAGGTATCACATGCTATCGCGCCATGGCCAGAGGGGCCGATGGCGCGATATGGCAGCCTCGCTTCTGTCAGTCTGCCCCAGGGCAGCTGTGGCTACAACTGTAGCTGCCTCCACCAGTGTGTGTGAATGTGAGAGTGAATGAATAATGGCATTGTAAAGCGCTTTGGGTGCCTTGAAAAGCGCTATATAAATCCAATCCATTATTAAAGCACGTAATGACGAGGAACAGGAGGCCGCTTCACTCTGGCACCAGTTAGTATAGTGAGACGTACACCACAATAATATATTATACATGTTAGATGCCCAATAATACCCAATTAAATTAGGCAGTCCTAATCCTCCAGCTGATCTATCCCTATAAAGAAGCGAGCGACTAGGCCTTGGACGTTTACCGGCCCAAATAAATGACGAAATAGCGTCATTTATAGTTCTGAAAAATGATTTAGGCAGATAAATGGGCAAACTTTGAAATACATATAGATATCTAGGTAATACATTCATTTTAATAATTTGAATCCTACCAGCTAAAGACAGCGGTAGGTAGTTCCATCTTTGAAGATCAGACTTAACTTTCATTGTGAGTAAAGTAATATTCTGTTCCCGCATTAATGTCAGAGATCGTGAAATTGCAATTCCGAGATATTTAAACCCCAAATTAGCCATTTTAAAGGGTATAGTTTATGTAGGTATATCTGCAGCCATTTGATTAACTGGAAAGTATTCGCTTTTGGAGATGTTAAGCTTATATCCCGATAAATAGCTGAAAGAATTTAATACTGATAAAATGTGTGGGATATTTAGTAGAGGATCATTCACATAAAGAAGCAAATCATCTACATAGAGCGACACCTGATGTTTTATACCCCATCTATCAATCCCTCCTAATCCTTTCACCATTTTTAAAGCTACTGAGAGTGGTTCAATCACTAATGCAAATAATAACGGGGAGAGTGGGCACCCCTGTCTTGTCCCCCGAAAAAGTGGAAATGAAGTTGAGCATTGATTATTTGTACAGACAGAGGCGCAAGGAGAGGAGTAAAGTAATTTGACCCATGAAACAAAATTATTATTAAAACCAAATTGTCTTAAAGAAAAGAAAAGATAGGCCCATTCCACTCTATCTCAGGCTTTCTCGGCATCAAGAGATATTATGGCTTCTGGAACGTTAGAGGATGATGGAGAGAGGATGACACCAAGAAGTCTTCTTATGTTAGAGTATGAACATCTTCCTTTTATAAATCCCGTCTGGTCCTCTGAGATAATTGAGGGCATAATCGATTCTAGTCGCCGGGCTAGGATTTTTGCAAGACTTTTAACGTCTACCGGGAGGAGTGATATTGGCCGATAGGATGTGCAGCTCAGTGGGTCTCTGCCATTTTTAAAAATTAAAAAAAATAGTGGATTGCATGAGTGTAGGTAGGTGGCAGAGTTCCTTCTTCGAACGAATAATTAAACATTTCCAGTAGAAATGGAGCTAGCTGGTCTGAAAAAACTTTATAAAACTCGACCGGGTAGCCATCTGGACCTGGTGATTTACCGCTATTCATTGATTGTATTGATTCTTTAATTTCAGAAATTGTAATAGGAGCGTTAGTTTTAAGTTATTTTCAGATGAAACTTTAGGTAGATCCAATTTTTCCAAAAAACGATTTAATTGGCTTTCATCTATGAAAGATTCTGAGGTATAAAGTTGAGTAAAGAAAGATCTGAAAGTATCATTAATTTTATCTGGGTCTGAGGTTATTAAGCCTAAATCATCGGTTATCTGTATAATTTGATTTGACGCTGTTTCAGTCTTCAGTTGCTGTGCCAGGAGACGGCCAGCTTTATCACCATGTTCATATACTAACCCACGAGTTGTTCAGCTTCTGAAGTAAGAAGAATATCTAGTTCCGTTTGAAGTCTTCTTCTTTCTTTATAAAGATCAGGTGTATTTGTAAGAGAGATAGAATTGTCTATCTCTTTTATGGCCTTCTCCAAATCTTTCTGCTGGGATCTACGTAGTTTATTAGAATAAGACGTAAAAGAGATCATTTTACCTCTAATATAGGCTTTTAAAGTGTCCCATAGGATAGATGGGGAGGTTTCATTATTTTTATTAGTTTGGCAAAAAAAAAGTAATCGACTCAGAAATATATTTACAAAAGTTGGTCTCCGCCAGCAAGAGAGGATTTAGCTTCCAATATCTAAATCTCTTTGGCTTCATTGTAAACTGAAGATCTAATACTACTGTGGCATGGTCTGATACCGTTATCGGTAGATACTGAGTAGAAACAATCTCAGGAATAAACGTTTTATCTATCAGAAAATAATCTATTCGCGAAAATGTACGATGCACATGAGAAAAAAAAGAATATTGTTTTGCAGTAGGATGAGCAAAACGCCAAGGGTCGATGAAGCCATAATGGTTCATGAATGTGACAAAAGCCTGGGACATTTTCATAGGTGCAGATGAACGCGGACTGGATTTATCTAATGTTGGATCAGTAACGCAGTTCATATCTCCTCCCATTATTAAAAGGTGAGAATCTAAATTTGAGATAGTAGCAAACAGTGAAGACACAAATTCATGGTCGTCCCAATTAGGAGCGTAAACTGAAATTAGGATAACCTGTCTTCCATATAGCTTGCCTGTGATAATGACATATCGACCGTTTGAGTCTCTAATTACTTTATCCGTGGTGAAATTAGTGTTTTTCCAAATTAGTATAGTTGTGCCCCTTGTTTTTATATTAAAATTAGAATGAAAAATTTGATCAATCCATGATCTATTTAATTTCTTATGATCAGAATTGCATAAATGTGTTTCTTGAAGAAACATTAGGTCAGCGTTTAAATCTTTAATATGCGTCATAACTTTCGTGCGTTTTATTGTGGCATTTAACCCTCCAGTATTTAACGAAATTATCCTCACAACCTGTCCACCAGTAGTTCCCCCTTTGGTTACAGTGGCCATAGTTCGGTGTCCAGCAGTAATGTTATCGTATCGGTCTCGACGAGCAAGCAACCGCAAGTAATTAAAGTCTTCTGAGCAAAAGTTACACGATAAAAAATAAGTACATACATGGCGTTGAACTTAAACAAAATTATATAAAAGCAAAAATATTTCCTTAAACATCAAACCTAATCCCCAAGTATTGTACGTCCCTTTCTCCATCTCCTTTCCTCTTCTTTACCCGTCTCAGCTTTGCAGCTCTTTAACAAAACAACTAAACCCCCCTTATTAACAAATGTAAACCTTACGTAAACAGTCAAGATATATATTAATTTATTAATTTGGACAATATGTATATACCCATACATATATATATACATATATTATATATATATATATATATATATATATATATATATATATATATATATATATATATATATACACACACACACACACACACATACACACACACACACACACTATCCAAATTTTCATATAATAATGATGTGAAACTGAAAAAGTATAAGCTTAAAGTAAAAATACCCCACAGGTACGGTGTACATTTTAGGACATCGTCAGGTCTCAGGAAAAAAGTTGTCAGGTATCAGTCTCACACGAAAAATTGTCAGGTCTCAGAATCACACGAAAAAATGTCAGGTCTCAGAATCACACGAAAAAATGTCAGGTCTCAGAATCACACGAAAAATTGTCAGGTCTCAGGAAAAAAGTTGTCAGGTATCAGTCTCACACGAAAAATTGTCAGGTCTCAGAATCACACGAAAAAATGTCAGGTCTCAGAATCACACGAAAAAATGTCAGGTCTCAGACTCACACGAAAAAATGTCAGGTCTCAGACTCACACGAAAAATTGTCAGGTCTCAGGAAAAAAGTTGTCAGGTCTCAAGACTCACACGAAAAATTGTCAGGTCTCAGAATCACACGAAAAATTGTCAGGTCTCAGAATCACACGAAAAATTGTCAGGTCTCAGAATCACACGAAAAAATGTCGGGTCTCAGAATCACACGAAAAAATGTCAGGTCTCAGACTCAGCTGAGACCTGACAATTGTTGGTGTTGTCCAACAGAGATGACAGCTTAGCCACCATTCTCCTGTCACTCACCACCTCCATTGGGTCCAGAGGGCATCCTAGAACAGAGCTGGCCCTTCGGATCAGCCTGTTCAGTCTCTTCCTGTCCCTGGCAGAGATGTTGCCGCCCCAGCAGACCACACCGTAAAAGATGGCTGAGGCCACCACAGAGTCATAGAAGGTCTTCAGGAGTGGGCCCTCCACTCCAAACGACCTGAGTCTCCGCAGCAGGTACAGCCTGCTCTGCCCTTTCCTGTAGAGGGCGTCTGAGTTATGAGTCCAGTCCAGTTTGTTGTTCAGATGAACACCAAGGTACCTGTAGCTGTCCACAGCCTCAATGTCCATACCTTGGATGTTCAGTGGTTGCAGTGGAGGATGTTTGTGCCTGCGGAAGTCTACCACCAGCTCCTTGGTTTTACTGGCATTGATCTGGACTTTCTACTACTTACTTTCTACACCAGGATCCTTTTCTACGTAGCTGACGGCTGGTAACTGTGCAGGGGCGGATCTAGCAAAGTTTAGCCAGGGGGGCCGATAGGGCATGAACAGGGAAAAGGGGGCACAAAGACATACTTTTCTTTCTTATTCTCATTTAAAATGTCGAGCTTTTAATAAATAATTATCTGAATCTTACACCCAAAGTTTTAATCTGATGTAAAATGTATAGAAGTCCATTACTGTATATAGTAACTGTTAAGTCTAATATACCCTAGTAAGCTATAGTACTTTTTCCTTTGGGAAAGTACCATTTGTGAATTCTGCAATTCTGTTGAAGAAAGATGTTGAATCTATTTAATTATTGTAGAAAAATAATTTATTTCTGTGCATTTTTTTTCACCCTGCATCAAATTTAAGTTGATTACATCGATTAAGCATCATGAGGCAGAGGGTGGGGGGTGGTTCCCTATTTTCTTTTGCTGGGAGTTTGCAACCCTATTAGTTAGGTTGCTTAATATTTCTGCTAAGTCCATCCATCCATCCATTCGCTTCCGCTTATCCTTTTCAGGGTCGCGGGGGGCGCTGGAGCCTATCCCAGCTGTCATAGGGCGAGAGGCGGGGTACGCCCTGGACAGGTCGCCAGTCTGTCGCAGGGCTAACACACAGGGACGGACAACCATTCACGCTCACATTCACTCGCACATTTACACCTAGTGGCAATTTGGATTATCCAATTAACCTATCCCCACAAGCTGCATGTCTTTGGACGGTGGGAGGAAGCCGGAGTACCCGGAGGGAACCCACGCAAACACGGGGAGAACATGCAAACTCCACACAGAAAGACCCCGGCCTGATGGTGGAACTGAACTCAGGACCTTCTTGCTGTGCGGCAACAGTGCTAACCACCGTGCCACCGTGCTGCCTGTACTCTTTAAAATACCAGAATAGGGAGGATGGAGCAGGTTTAAGTTTATTAGATTGATCAGTGTTGCTGAACTATGAAATATTTTGGGTGCAGTGTATTTTTTTACATACAGGTATAACAGAATAGCTTTAGTGTTGTTGTTTATTTAAACTGGAGTATGAACTTATACAAAATGCAGCAAGATATTAAAAAACAGTTTTATTGATTAAAACACACTATATCGGATTCATATCGGAATCGGCAGATATCCAAATTTATGATATCGGTATCGGACATAAAAAAGTGGTATCGTGCCATCTCTACAGGGTGGTAGAATAAATATCATCAAGATGAGAATATTTCCTAAATTTTAGTATTTTTTTCAATGTCTTCCAATGTTTTTAACAAAGTCTTGTTTAACAATGTGAACAGTCACATTTCTTCCTTTATTTGGAACAAAAAGCCACCCAGGCTGAAACAGAGTTTATTACACAGACCGTGGAGCGCAGGAGGCAAATCTTTGTTGTGTTACTGGGCATCAAATATAAGGGCTTTATTATGCTGGGTAAAAGATGATGATCATTTTTTTTCATGGGTAACACTGGAACAGTTGTCAGTGAATCGATGCTCCCTGTTTGGTTACTGGCTGGGCCGTGGCTGCATTGGTTTGGATGGGTTGGGGGGCTGTTTACTGATCCTGCTGTAATTGTTGTCAGATATAATTTTATGTTCAATGAAAAAACCCTCATATGATCTTATAGGTGATGTAACAGTTTGATAGGATCCAGAGGCGACTGCCATTGGAAAGAGTTATTTTTTAAACACAGGCTTGAAAAAGTCTTCAAATATTTTGTTTTCAGTTATGTAAAAGTTGTTAAAAGTAAATTGAAATTGTTATAATTGCTATAAATTCAACACAAAGTGATGTGTTACCCCAGAATGGTTCAGACAGCAACATTGTTTTCTTGGCCTTATAATCACACTGACAGTTGTTTTATTACTACAATTCAGGATGACTAGTAACAAAAAAGTTTATCATTATCTTCATCTGCATGTAAATAAAAAAACAATAACAGTCTGTCCTGGTGGTGTCCAGTCAAACACGTCTCTGTGAAAGCTTCAATCCAACAGGCTCCAAAGTCCTTCTGCTCATTTCCTCGCCGGGTTCTTGATGCTCCTGTACCATCTCTCTGTCATCCTCCTCGCTCCCTCTTTGCACTCAGTCTTTGTGCATCATTAACACTCACATGTGGAAAACCAAAGTTTTACTGAGCAGAAGATGATCATCAGTGACGCTGTCTTTAAAATACTCTTGTTAGAAATGTACGACTTTAATGTGAAACATTCAGAGTTTTTTCTCTTGTTGTGTTTGTTTGAAGCTGCTTCCTGTTGGCTTCAGCTGTTTGGAGTTTCCATTTTCTAAACTTCTACATTCTGAACCTTCTTCAGCTCTGAACAGATGATGAAACACTGAATGATTTCAAACACTTTGTCTAATAAACTTACATCTTTCATTCTTTATACAGATTGAAGGACTGTGATTTGTCAGAGATCAGCTGTGATTATCTGGGAGCAGCACTGAAGTCCAACCCCTTCCATCTGAGACAGCTGGAGCTGAGCATCAACAACAAGCTGCAGGATTCAGGAGTGAAGCATCTGTGTGGTTTCCTGGAGAGTCCAGGATGTAAACTTGAAACTCTGAGGTCAGTCAGCATGTTTTAGTTGTGCTGAGATGAATATGATGTGAAAGTTGTGCTGACACTAAACTGCAGACATCAGGCTGATATTATACTGATCCACACTGAGGATCTTCATGGTAAAGTCTGTTTTCTTCTTCTCTGGTTTAGTCCATTGACTGCAGCAGAACAATGTTCACATTTCAAACAGTGAGACTCAACGTATGGCCCGTGGCCCACACGCGGCCTGCCCACCTTTCCTGATTCAGAGAGAGGGGACCCTGATTAACTGTGTAGCTTCTTCCTCACAGTTCTAAGTATCAGACACAACAATGAATAATCCACAGCTGACTGTCTTTAGCAGGTCAAAGGTCACGGCACACAGCAGACAGTCAGAAATCTTCTAACTCTGATCATTTATCAGTTGTGACACTGTGAGACTTGATCAGAGGTGTGATCATCACAGCAGAGGCCTTTGTGTCAAAGTCACTGAGGATCAAACAGAAACACATGAAGCAGATTTTCCTCTTCTGGCTTTTTATAGCAGATAAACTTCAAAATCTTCTGCAGTCGATCAAAAACTGAAGCAAACCATGAATCAACATGTGAACATGAGCTGATGCTGCTGAAGTGAAGCAAAGTTACAGAGGTTTGATTACAGACACAGCTGAGAGTTTGTAATCTGTCAGCATTTTAAAAAGTTTCCATGGAACAGCAGAAATGAGGCTTTGCTGTCAGAGGCCGACAGCACTGAACACAACAGCAGACTGGTGGCTAAGAAACAGTGAATGATGCAGAAACAGATGTTTGAAGCTGTTCTTGGAGGACACTGAGAGAGAGAGAGAGCTGTGCAGGCAGGAACAGCCAAAGTCAGAGAGAATTCATCAGCATATTTATCAAACGTGAAGCAGAGTTTGATCTTCTTCTGCTGCTGGTTCACTCAGTTTTGGTTGGAGACAGATGAAACCTGCAGCTTCAGGATCTGTGAGCTGTCCACTTTCAGCCCCGACGGCGTGTCCGTGTCCGTGCCGTCGAGCGAACGATCCACGCTCTGGGTTTCCATCTTTGTGTGTTTAGCTGCTCTCATTTACTGTTTTAGCTGTTTGCTGCTTGTTGAAATAGTTTGTGAGCTTTAAGCTGAGATTCTGGCAAAATATATTTATATTAAACATCGATTCAGGATTGAATGAATCAACATCGTTTGATTCAAATTCAAACCATTTAAATGGGAACATGAATTTTTTACAGCCGCCTCTAATGCTGGGTAATGTCAGCTGGTCCATGTGCAGCTGGCTGTGAGGCTCAGGGAGCGTCTACAAAGTGCAACACTGAAAGAACATCATCCATAAATATTGAGGAATAACTGGACTCTCATACAGCGAGACTCAAATGCCTTTAAACATCAGCTTATCCTGCTGATCCAAGTCCAACATTGAGTTTGTAAAAACATGTTTGTCAATCATTTTGTTTGGTTTGTGAGGAAAATGATTCAATAACTTGCTGCTAATACACAACATTTCATCATATTTCCTCATAACCCTCTTTTGTCTGACCATTTGATCCCATTTGAATTTGCAATAAAGGATCCACAGAGTTTGGTGACAATAATGACAGTAGATGTTTGTGTGATGGAAGCAAATGAGTGTGTGATGTTCTTTCAGTGTTGCACTTTGTAGACGCTCCCTGAGCACTGGTCTCACAGCCAGCTGCACATAGAGACCAGTGTTGTTAGTCCAGGTCAGAAGATGACTTGTTGGAATGAAAATGAGCTTGTAGTTTGTCTGCTTTAATCATGTGACTGGAAAAAGGTGTTGGACTTCAAATATGTCCGTTTCTTTCACACTTCACCTTTAAAAGTGAAGCCATGTGGTTCCTGGAAGGAAAAACACGACTTTTTCAAGTCTTTGTCCTGTTTTTATGATAAATGTACGACTTTAATGTGAAACATTCAGAGTTTTTTCTCTTGTTGTGTTTGTTTGAAGCTGCTTCCTGTTGGCTTCAGCTGTTTGGAGTTTCCGTTTTCTAAACTTCTACATTCTGAACCTTCTTCAGCTCTGAACAGATGATGAAACACTGAATGATTTCAAGCTCACACTTTGTCTAATAAACTTACATCTTTCATTCTTTATACAGATTGAAGTGCTGTGGTTTGTCAGAGATCAGCTGTGATTATCTGGCAGCAGCACTGAAGTCCAACCCCTTCCATCTGAGCGTGCTGGACATGGATGGAAACAACCCGCAGGATTCAGGAGTGAAGCATCTGTGTGGTTTCCTGGAGAGTCCAGGATGTGGACTTGAAACTCTGAGGTCAGTCACATGTTTTAGTTGTGCTGAGATGAATATGATGTGAAAGTTGTGCTGACACTAAACTGCAGACATCAGGCTGATATTATACTGATCCACACTGAGGATCTTCATGGTAAAGTCTGTTTTCTTCTTCTCTGGTTTAGTCCATTGACTGCAGCAGAACAATGTTCACATTTCAAACCTTCAAAGAAGAAGAAAAATCCTCCACTGGATAATTCACTGTGAAACTCTCCAACTCTTCATTCCACCTTAAAGTCTGTCTGACACTGAAATCCAAAGCAAAATGTGCGTTTGCTTTACAGACAGCAGTCCAACACAAACATACATACATCATCCAAAACACAGTCCAACATCCAAATCTCCTCCACTGCCAGCATGAATGATGGGAAAGAGAAGGAGGAAGACTCTGACATTCAGGGTTAGAATGAGTTTCATGAAGCAGACTGTGAAGATCAAAGCTGCATCAGAAGCTTACATGAATGAATGAGTGGACAGAAGTGGACAGAGATCATCTGAAGCACTTCAAAGGCTTTAAATCAGCACATTTCTCTTTATTCTTTATCAACTCTGTTAGTTTCTCTCAGGTTTCTGTGGAATGAAGCTAACAGCAGGCTAATAAGATGCTGACCAAAAGGTTTCTATTAAAGGTTGTAATTTGTATCTGAAAAAGTGCTTTGGCTCAGCAGGGATCAGCTTACAGGTAGAATACAGCTGCTGGATGGGATTAGCATGTCATAGCTATCTACCAAACTGCTAACTGGGGGATTTCAGGCCATCTATGGATCATTTTTGCTAACTGTTTATTCAGCTTGGGCTCACAAGGCTGCAGCCTGTGCCCTAGCTGTCATAGGGCAAGAGGCGTGGTCCACCTGCACAGGTGAGCAGTCCATCACAGGGCCAACAGAGAGAGACAGAGAAGCACTCTCTCACATCCACACCTACAGCCAATTTAGAAGCACCAATGAAGCTAAGCAGCATTTCATTGGACTGTGGGAGAACATCCAACCTCCACAGAAAGGCCAACAAGCTTCAACCTACAACCTTCTTGCTTTAAGGCACTAGTGCCAACCACTTTTCCCCATTTCAGCCCAAATCCTGCATCTTCCTGTTTCTGACTCCAGGCCAGCTCCACTAACACTTTCTCCTCAGACACTGCCACCTAGTGGAGGAAGTCTTAGTTCCATTTGAAGCTTCAGATTACAGTTAGTTCCTTTACAAAGAGGTGGAGGTGGTGGGGCCACAGCACCATCATCACTGAGTGCCATAGGACACTTAACCTTTGTTTCCATATGCTGTAAACTTCCTGTTGTTCCAAGGAGGACTGGAAAATGTGTGAAAATCTCCCAGTCAGTTCCTCACAGCACACTTCAATCATTTCCCTCCCACAGCATCAGGACCAGGGCTTTTTCTCTCTTTGGTCCCACTAAGAGATTTCCACACAAACACCTCATCAGTGGGACTCTCAGAGCTACCAGCCCTTTGCTACAATCACAAAGCTCTTCATTGAAATCAATGATATCAAAGCTGGAATCCAATGAGTCCAAGTCTTCTGCTGATTCAGCATCACATTCATCTTTGCTCCTTGTTCTGCATCCCCACCATGGACTTCATTCCTTTCCAAGCCAGCCTTGAGTGTCCTTTATTCAGCTCATCCTCTGCTTTACTTTTACACCTGATTTTAGCTGCTTTATCTCTCTTTCAACATGTTTCTGTGCCTCAATCTTTTTATTCTCTCCCTCATAACAAGACAGCTTCTTCTGCCTGAGAACATGTTGGAGTGATTTACTAATCCAGGGCTGCTTATTGGGGAAAATACTTCCTGTTTCCAAAGTAATCCCCATTTTTCCCACAAAGAAATGTCAGTAGAAATCGATGATCTAAGTGAGAACATGAGCCTTTAAAAAGTCCCAGTGGGTGCAGTCAAAGCAGTCCCTCGGTCCCAGTATAGAGTCTCTGGTCCAGAGTGGAACAACTGTGTGCCCAGTTTGAGCTCTCTTCAGTCCTGTGACCTGACAGACCCAGAGGGGCCATCACATCACATGTAGAAGCTCCCCTAATGGAGCCACAACACATGTCCAATACTTAGTCTGTCTTGTTGGACCAACTGGAAGAAATGATTCAAGGACTTAATCACAGAACAGAGATTCAAATCTCCAAAATCCAACTGGCTGCATCAGGACATATAGTCTGAAACTCTGCACAGTTTCCTGTTTGAAGCTGCTTCCTGTTGGCTTCAGCTGTTTGGAGTTTCCATTTTCTAAACTTCTACATTCTGAACCTTCTTCAGCTCTGAACAGATGATGAAACACTGAATGATTTCAAGCTCACACTTTGTCTAATAAACTTACATCTTTCATTCTTTATACAGATTGAGTTACTGTGGTTTGTCAGAGATCAGCTGTGATTATCTGGCAGCAGCACTGAAGTCCAACCCCTCCCATCTGAGACAGCTGGACCTGTATGGAAACAACCTGAAGGATCCAGATGTGAAGCAGCTGTCTGATCTTCAGCAGAGTCCAGACTGCAGACTGGAGTATCTGAGGTCAGTAGAGTGATGGAGTGAGTGGGTGGTGCTGTCAGCAGTATTGTACTAAACACAGTCAGTGTGAAACAAAGATCCAGTGTTTCCTGTAAAGCTGCAGCTTCTCAGTGAAGCTGTGAGAGGAGAATGGTGACAGGCTTCAGGATTGGACACAAACACTTCCTGTTTCTCACCTTTATGGTCACCATAGTAACGGCTGACACGCTCTGATCAAACGCTGTCAACAGCCAATCAGCTCTCTGAACAAAGCAGCACGCAGACCAATGACTGCATTCATTTCCAGGTTTAAAGCAGTGAAGAACACAGTCTGTAGGTGAGGAAGAATTTAGTGAGAGCAGATGTTTGGATGGAATTCCTCCAGTTAACAGCTGGAACATCTGGATTGTTGGGCTTGTTGTTGGGGTTCCTACAGAGCTCAGAGTGGACACACCAAGGTTCTTCTAATGAATGAAAGTCCAAACTCAAACTAGGAGGGAAAAACATTTTCATCAACTTCAATAAAAATCCAAAGATTAGAGAAAGTGAAGCAACAATGAGTCCTAGTACAGTCCCAGCACTGAAGTCCCTGCTGCTCTTTATACTGGATGTGCTGCATCACTGACTGACAGCTGATGAAGAGTCTCTGGAAACACTCGTTTATCTCCTCTGCTCTTCCTTCTTCTCTCTGCAGGTGGAGGTGATGATGGTAACAGGACGGTGTGTGTGCTGAGAGAGGAGGAGCTGTGTCCTGATGATCCAGAGAGGTTGAAGCAGCAGCAGCTTGTGTGTAGAGACGCTCTGACTGGGCCATGTTACTGGGAGGTGGAGAGGAGAGCTTCATCCAGCAGTGACTGACAGAGGAATGAAGTGCAGATGACTGTCAGTGCTGCAGAGTGAACTGCTCTGAGAACAGCTCCACTGTCAGACACAATGTAGAGTCCAGCATCATCCCTGTGTGTCCCTCTGGATCTGACAGAGGATCATCAGTGGATCTGGACTGCTCTGCTGCTGCTCTGTCCTTCTACAGTCTCTGCACAGTCTCTGTCTCACTCTGGCTTCAGATCCTCCTGGATCAAACTCACCTGGAAAGACTTTCAAACATGGCTGAATATATTTGATATATACTGTAGATGTCACTTGTAAATACAGTCTGTGAGCAGCTATGAGCTGACCTCAGGAATTCACATGACAAGGTGGGGCCAGGTTTCACAATGAGCTCACCCGAAACCCGGGCTGATTAGGTCCCACACCCGCTTTCACACCTTGGCGCATGTGATTAGAGGATCACCAGGGGGTCCTTTGTCCCTCCTTGGGGGGGATACTCCCACTGGGTTTAAATCTGGGACTCTCGGCCATTTGACCTTAGAACTGAAGAAGCTTCTCGGATGAGAGGTGAAACGTCTTCAAGCAACTTAAAGAAGTCCAGACGCTTTTCTTTGCAAACTCCTTTGACTACGATGACCTGGATGACTGAGAACCTTCACAGACGAGCTGAAAGATCTTTCTAGAAACACAAAATGTTTTCACTCTTCTGTTGCTTTTTCATATATTTCCACAACATTAATATTGATCCCACCTGTCTCACCTGTTTCATGTTTTTATACACAGTGTTGGGAAGGTTACTTTTAAAATGTATTCCACTACAGAATACTGAATACATGCCCCAAAATGTATTCTGTAACGTATTCCGTTACGTTACTCAATGAGAGTAACGTATTCTGAATACTTTGGATTACTTAATATATTATCGTACTGTTTACAACTACATGAATGTCCTATTGCTGTGATTTATTACTGTTACTGAAGGTCCGCGGCTCCGAACCGTAGTAAAGGGACCTCTGGCTAATACGGTGGGTTCCGTGTCGGGCTGGTAGCCGAAAACTAGCTTTACTTTGTTGTCTGGGTCAACTTTGCTTGCCAGAGACAGAGAGAGGCGTTGAAAGGCTGCTCCAACGGAACTTATTTTTTCCGGAGGAAAACACGAACACAGTGTACAGTTGAGTCTTAATAGCTTACTTACAGCTGGGCTCGTCAGGCACTCTTCTTGGCTGCTGTGGTTATTATTATATTTACATGCTTCCAGCTCCCGTTTCTGCTCGATGACAGAAACACCTTTCTCTCCCTCCCTCGCTCACAGACACATAACGTGTATGGTAGTCCATTCTCCCTGCAGCACGGACTACACTGCCCATCAGGCTACATTCTTTAGGCATGGGCCTGTAGCATTCTGCCTTTTAGCTTAGCACAACAACAACAACAACAAAGCGCTCTCTCACCCAGGAAACACGCAGAGAGAGAGCGTCACCCTGTAACCATGGCAACCGTAACGCTGCCGCCTGGAACAACAGAACGTAGCTGTCAAACAAACCCAAACAGTCCTGACCCGCGACAATATGAAACAGGGAAGTACCGCCGTGTAATCCATTTATTTCAACAAAGTAACTGTATTCTGAATACCACCTTTTTAAACGGTAACTGTAACAGAATACAGTTACTCATATTTTGTATTCTGAATACGTAACGGCGGTACATGTATTCCGTTACTCCCCAACACTGTTTATACATAATAACAGGACACGTGTGATCTGAGCGCTGCTGTGGTTGCTGTGCTGCACGTCTTCATTTAGATAACAGAGACATCTAGTGGTTCAGAGGGAGAACTGCAGGAGGTGGAGCTGTGTTTTAGCATGAAAAACTTGTTTATTCTTATCTTTTAGACGCAAATACAAATATGACAAATATCATTGTGAGATACAAAAGGTCAAATCAGTTAGCAGAGGGAACAGTGATCACACAGCAATGTAAGAATAGAAACATAATCGTGAATATGGACGTGTACACAGATGGAAGCAAACAAACAGGATGTAACAATAAATTAAAGCCACAAATGAGAAGAAAACAAACCCAAGGGGAGATATATTTGATCTCAGGTTTCCAAATCAGATGATTTAAAGTATCAGAGTTTTTGTGGTTTGCTTTCTTGAAGTCATTTTTTCTATAATTTGAATTCCTTGAATAAAACAACAAACTTAGGGGATGATTTGGTAATCCTACTTTTGTGTATGAAAGATTTGACTAAACATAAAACAATCTTCCCACTCAGTCGTCGTTCTTATCTTGTGAAATCAAACCAAATGTTCTGTTGTCTCTAAATCAGGGATTGATGAAATCTTTGCTTTCATCCATTTATGAACATGTTCTCGTTCATATTAAATCGTAGTCTAAGTCATTCTTTAGAGGGATAAATGTCATTCATTATCTTCAAATGTGTTTCTGTTGTTTTGGGGGAAGTTTGAAGTCCATTGTTCTGTCTGTTAATGAAACTTTATCACGTTTCTGTAGGATTTGGTTCCTATTTTGTATTTGTTTGAATTATTATGTACTTATGTGGTACATTTTGGACTCTTTCTGCCATGATGCCAGGTCTCTCTTGAAAACAACATTTTTAATCTCAATTAAATTTTCACCTGGAGAAATAAAGGATGATAATAATTTTGTCTTCAGCGGAATCATTTCTCTGTAAAACAGCTTCTTCTGAAACTCTTGTTACATTTCTTGTTTATTGTTTACTGGTTTTAGAAAAATGTCATCGTCTCTGTGTGAACTTAATCTCTACATGTGGTGTCAGCTATGATACGAGCTCCAGTGTCTAATAATGATGCTTTTATTATTGTCTGGTATAAGGAGCAGCTGGATAACCCACTGGTCATGAAAACGGCACCTTACTGTTGGTTTTTAGCAAACACAATTTCACTTAAAGTTTGGCCCAAATTACCATCCAACATTTCAAGTTTTCCTGACTACAAATCCAGAGATTGTGACTCTGATGGTCAAAGACCAAGAGGGGACAGAAACCTGGAAGTCATCTGTTTACCTGCAGGTAAGGTTGCTGCCAGATGCCAGAGCAGAAATCACCCTGCAAACATCTGGTTATTTCATAAAAGTTCAACTGAAATCCTACTTAAGTCTCTCTTCATCTGCAGGTCAGCGTCCTGTTACATGTCTGTTATCTTTGTTCCTTCAGCACCAAGAACAGAAACCTTAATGAGGAGTGTCCCAGCTGAGGCCCGAGTCCCAGCAGCTGAGAGGCTGCTCACAGTTCGCTCACAGTTTATTGAAAGAGTGTCTGAAGCTGTTTTAAACCAACGTCTGGATAAACTCCTGCAGCAGCGTGTTATCAATGATCAGGAGATGGAATCAGTCAGATCACAGCAGATGAAGCACGAGACGTGATGGACACGAGGAAGTGAAGCCAGCTCACTGCTGATCGCTGCTCTGTGAGGAGGATCGATGCCTTTGCACAGAGCTGAACCTGGATGAAGACAGACTTGGAAAGAGTCTGTGGAGCTGTGACCATCAATCTCAAAGAGCACTGACAGAGTCACTGTGATCTTCATGTGACGTGTTTTTAAACTGCACTTTAGTTCTGAAAGTGCCTCTCATTAAAACATGGACTCTGATTAGATGCTGAGCAGGACATTGGATGGACTGAAGCAGAGTCTGGGACCTCAGTAATTATTAGTGCACAAACCAGCAAATATGTGAAGCTCCATTAATGCTGAACCACATCTACAGGTTGAAGAGCAACAGCTCAGGTTATCTGGGACCAGCGTCAGTTTCCACCAATATAACTGAAGCTGTTTCTACCTGTAATGCTGGAATAACCTATTGAATCACATGATCAGTGTTTACAATCTGTTTACTGAGGTTTAAACTCTCCTCTGTGCTTCTGCCTGTTTAAATAAAGTTTTGCTGCTTGCTTTCTTATGCTGGAGTTTGAATTCAGAGATCAGGAACTTAGAAAACTGATAACTGATGGACAGCAGGGCAATAAGGGGAAGTGGAGACAGGTGGGAGAACAAGACACAGGTGAACTAAATCACAGCAAACAAGACGAGGGAAACAAAAGCAAAGCACGAGGACGACAACTCACCAAAATAAAGCAGGAAATGTGAAAACTGAAACAGACACATGAATAAAGTTAATACGAGAGACTCGACCCGAGAGGGAGAAACACTGAGAGAGGAATAAACTCTAAAGTAGCAGCGAACTAGGAACAAACCAAATATACATGAAACCGTCTAAAACCTGGATTCAAAGAGATTCTTTAAATAAAGACGAGAAAGTCAGGACACATCGAGGCAGCTGAGTTTTATATTGTTCTGTTTTCCTCATTGGAAATGATTTCAGTGGCTGAAATAAATGAATGAACCCACAGAGGAGGCAGCTTTGTTGTGTGTTTGGTTACAGAGTCACTAAGAAACACACACAATTCCCCCAGCCTGGGTTACCATGGAGACAGTCAAACTTTCATTCACTTCCTGTTTCCACTGTTAGTCTGACTTCACTGGTTGGTCCCAGAGTATCAGATGGAGATGGAGATGGAGTAGATGGAGAACCAGCTTCAGCAAAACAATGTTGGTGAAGTCTGGAGAGGCCTCAGAACCATCTCAGGCCACAAACATCAGAACGCTCTGCCTGGGAGGGATGTGAGGTGGGCAAATGAACTGAATCATTTCTTCAACAGATTTGATTCAGCCATGAGGCAGTCTCCAACATCGGCTGCAGACTCACCCACCCCCACTGCTGCTGTTCCACCTCTGACACCTCAGACACTTCACACCTCCTCTATTCACCCTGCTCACTCCTCCCCACCCCCAACAACAGCATCCAATACACACTCAACACAAGGCTCCAGCCTGTCTCTCTCAACCACCCAGGTTCGGAGGGAACTGAGGAGGATTAAAGCCAAGAAGGCAGCGGGTCCAGATGGCATCAGCTCGAGGGTCGTCAGGTCCTGCGCGGACCAACTGTGTGGTGTGATGGAGCACCTCTTCAACCTGAGCCTGAGGCTGGGAAGAGTCCCACAGCTCTGGAAAACTTCCTGTGTTGTTCCAGTGCCAAAGACTTCACGCCCCAAGGACCTCAACAGCTACAGGCCGGTGGCTCTGACATCCCACCTGATGAAGACCCTGGAGCGGCTGGTCCTGGCTCAGCTTCGGCGCCTTGTGAGCTCATCACTGGACCCACTTCAGTTTGCCTACCAGCCTGGCATTGGAGCGGATGATGCCATCATTCACCTCCTACATCGTTCCCTCGCTCACCTGGAGACCGCTGGGAGCACTGTGAGAATCATGTTCTTTGATTTCTCCAGTGCCTTCAACACCATTCTTCCCTCGGTTCTGAAGGACAAGCTGGAGAACTCTGGAGTGGACCATCACCTCACTACCTGGATTTTGGACTACCTCACCGACCGACCACAGTATGTGAGGACTCAGGGCTGTGTGTCGGACAGGGTCGTCTGCAGTACGGGGGCCCCACAGGGAACGGTTCTGGCTCCGTTCCTCTTCACCATCTACACTGCAGACTTCTCCCACAACTCCACCCAGTGCTTCCTGCAGAAGTTCTCTGATGACTCTGCAATAGTCGGCCTCATCACTGATGGGGACGACAAGGAGTACAGAGGACTGACTCAAGACTTTGTGGACTGGTGCCAGCTGAACTACCTCCAGATCAACGCCAGTAAAACCAAGGAGCTGGTGGTAGACTTCCGCAGGCACAAGCATCCTCCACTGCAACCACTGAACATCCAAGGTATGGACATTGAGGCTGTGGACAGCTACAGGTACCTTGGTGTTCATCTGAACAACAAACTGGACTGGACTCATAACTCAGACGCCCTCTACAGGAAAGGGCAGAGCAGGCTGTACCTGCTTCGGAGACTCAGGTCGTTTGGAGTGGAGGGCCCACTCCTGAAGACCTTCTATGACTCTGTGGTGGCCTCAGCCATCTTTTATGGTGTGGTCTGCTGGGGGGGCAGCATCTCTGCTGGGGACAGGAAGAGACTGAACAGGCTGATCCGAAGGGCCAGCTCTGTTCTAGGATGCCCTCTGGACCCAGTGGAGGTGGTGAGTGACAGGAGAATGGTGGCTAAGCTGTCATCCCTGATGGATAACATCTCCCACCCCATGCATGAGACTGTGAAGGCACTGAGCAGCTCCTTCAGTGGGAGACTGCGGCACCCACGGTGTGGGACGGAGAGAGTTCGCAGGTCTTTCCTCCCCACTGCTGTCAGACTCTACAATAAAGACTTTTGCAGCTGATCAAACACACAAACCCACACATGTGCAATAAGACTGCTATACGTGCAATTCTTCTTCTGACGAAGTTGTGTTTTTGTATTTTCCTACTCAGTTGTATATAGTATTTGTATTTCTATTTTATTCTATTGTATATATTATTCTATTCTATTTTATTCTATTGTATATAGTATTTTATTCTATTTTATTGTATTTTATTGCATTCCAGTGTTTTCTAATTTCTGCTACATAACTTTGCACTTTTGCTGTAACAAAACAAATTTCCCACCTGTGGGACTAATAAAGGCCATCTTATCTTATCTTATCAGAGACTCGTCCTCAGACAGACGCACACAGGTGAGTCAGCACAGGCATTATAACCCTGCTGGTTTCTGATCTGATGAAACATCGTCTCATTATTATTACTGAGTCTTGGTTTTATTTGGGAGCTTTATTAACAGCAGATTTATCTTCATCTTATCTGTGGTCTTATGATAGATGATGGCAGCACAGTTTGACAGAAAGATGATACCATCAGTCAAATGTAAGAAAAAAGGAAATGATTGAAATGAAATGTTTCTATTAAACATTAAAAAAGAGAAAAAGCTTTTTGTAAAATCTCTTCTTATTTAAAAACTAGCAGCTTTCATTGGCAGCAGGTGAGAAACACGTGGCTGTGTGAATAAAGGAGTTCAGCACATGTGCATCAGAGCCCACAGCAGGGGTCACCTGGACATCTGTGAAGGTTATTAATGCACAACTATAGCTGCAGGTTTAAGAGCAGCGCATGCTGCAGTCAGAACTGTTACCAATGAAAAGATCTGCAGCTTCATGAAGCAGCTGAAAGATCAAACAGTCCAACATTTACAAAGTGCTGGTAGAGGTCCAGCTGAAGCAGTACAGATGTGCTGCTGTCCCACATTCAGTCAAAATGAACGAGCTGCAGATTTTAAAAATGAGATTACTGAGAATATTTGAATTGTGACTCAGATGGCAGATCCAGGCTCTCAGCCTCCAGCTGAAACTTCCAGTCCTCCCCCAGCCAGAAGCTCTGACGCTGGGCTGAGAGACTTTGATCCTTCCCTGGATCCAGAAGTCCAGGAGGGAGAAGGAGAACAGGACCTGCTTCCTGATCTGGAGAGGCCTGAGGGAAAGAAAGATGGAGCAGACAGAGCTTTGAACAAACCTCCTGAGCTTCACCTCCACAAAGGTGCAGACACTGATGCACAGATTCACATGTGACACCTGCAGCGTCCAGCTTGTGCCGCTGACATTATCTCCACTCTGATACAAGCCTCATTCACTCGCTCACACACGTTCATACAATCACCTTTTCCTCACAGTCACACACATGAATGTAATGAGGGGAACTCGGGTTCACTGTCATTCCTCAGGATCCTTTGATATGCAGCCTGGAGGCTCTGTGGATGAAACCAGCGACTGTCTGAACCACTCGGAAGTCTTCATGATGGACTTCATCCTGATTAGCACTACAATACTTGTTACAGGCCTTTTATATGGAAGAATATTCTTTTCCATTAAAGCTCTGAACATTCTCACTCTTTCTGGACCAGGTGTGACAGGTGAAGGACACCGGCGAATAGGAGGACAGAAACTGAGAGCCATTAGTCACATGACTTCAGCTGCTGGCCCCTCGGTGAGTCTAGAGTTCCAGCAGTGACCACAGGAAGTGCAGACGTGTGATCTAAAGCTACATGTGGGCCTGTGACCATCAGGCTTCTCACTGTGGTCGACGGGTTTGTGAGTCCCTGTGATGCTGGGAGTGTCCAGGACAGTCGCTCCTGATCGGGTCTCTCATGGAAAGCTGGTCCCAGGAATTCCTGGAAAATTCCTCCACCAATGAGAACTGGGAACATAAGTGCAGAGTGACAGAGGTGCTCAGCAACCCTGCTGTTATATGGGAATATAACCAGAATAGTCGGCGACCACTTGAGTTAAGTTAGCCAAAGAGATGCGACTCAGACTGACTTCATCAGGTTGGCAACGTGTCTGCATCGATAAATTCCAGTTATTCACAAATCAGAGAATAATTACAGTCATTCAGAGTCAGATTGGGATTGTTTGGAGGATGTAATCGTTCCCTTCAGGGAGCGTGTTGGACGCTCAGTGTCCGGGCGACCAGCTGGCTGATGCAACTACTTAGAATCAGTTTGTGAATGTGAAGAAAATCAGTGCAGTCACTGGACAAACTCTGATTCTTCCTAGTTTCACTCTTGTTTCAGTCCAGTGTGACTGAGCTGGTAAAAGATGATGGGAGGAGGTGATCTGACTTTTAGCCACACAGCTGTCTGCTAGAGAAAAAGCCTTTGTGCACAACTTTCTTAAAGGCAAACGGCACCATGTTCACTGCAGCTGCAGCAAACGCAGCACAGAGTGAAAGTTGGACTGAGAATGTTGTGACTGTTTCATGAGAAAGAGCAGGAAACAACCATCACACACCCAGACACAGTGCTGGGATTAGACTTTAGAGCCAAATGTAGGACAAAAGCTTTAATATGAAAGAGGAAAAGCCAACAACAGCCAGAGCATGAAGCTCAAAACTGTAGCAATCACCAAGAAAGCTGACAGGCCTGTGACACGTCAGAGACGCCGTTCAAATCATAAAGAAGTTGCTTTATTGACAACATGTAAAAAACCAAAATAATCAAGTCACCCTTCAGTTTAGAGCGAGTAGACCAACCAGGCACAGCAACAGCTCTAGAATAAGCAACAGTTTGATGCATTACAAACAAGCTTTCATATCCACACATACATGTGGCTCACATGCTGTTTAAAAAGGGCTCAAAGACCCAACAGATACACAAAGTATAAAAATACTTTCATTCAGACAACAGTCAGCTGTGCGTGAGACAGAGAGCCGACTACAGTTAGTAACATGGACTCACTTTGTTTCAGACACGACACAAAGTAACACAAAGTCACAAAGAGCAGGAGCATCAAAAAGGAGGCAGAGCAGCAGCAACTCTCCATGAGCTGTGAGGCTAACAGCCACCCACACTTCCTGTGATGCACAATGAAAACAACATTAACCTGAAGGATGATAACAACAGAAATAAATCTAAGCTAACGTCACACAGTGCTCACACAGCGCTGACTGTACAGGCCTCACACAGCTACGAGCTGCATCCACAACACCTGATTCTACTGAACACAAACCAGTTAATGATATCTGAGCAATCCAGGGAAGGCTTCCAGGAACGTGAGGATCCACAGACAGCTCTACAACAGCATCAGTCAGCAACAATGTTACTAATCACTCACTCTTTCATCCTTTTATACTCAATCAAAAAGTGCTGTGTTCACATTTGTTTCTGCTGAAACCCAGAGACTGAAAATGTTTTAAAGCTTGAAGAAACTGACTGAACTTCTCACTAGTCCAACCGTGAGGAACACTTCCCCCCATGACACATCACAGGAGAACGTGGCGTCTCAGTGGAGGGGGGACAGTAGCTCAGTTTAGGCAGTCAGACTCAGAATCGATGCCTCCAGTCAGGGTCAAACGTGGTCCTCAGAAAGCTGCAGATGTTTGGCTCTCACTGGTCTCTGCGTCTGTAGACTGAGCTGATGTTTCTCCAGGTGTCTGGTAAAAGGACGATGCTGCTGTCCAATGAGGCGAGGAGAGAAGTAGCCAAACAGGCGAGAGCCGTGAAGGAGGAACGGCGGGCAGCTCTGGATGCCCGACATAAATACCTGATGAGCAGGCTGGCAGACGCCGGCAGCCTGGAGGAGGCGGCGGTGGAAGACGCCATGGTCTCTGATGACAGAGTAAGTTCAGAGACGTGATCCTTCCTCAGAGTTGAACCTTTGAGTCATTCATGTCTGATTCTTCCAGTTCAGTCTGATCCATGAATTCTTTGCTGCAAACGGATCCAAGAAGCTGATTTTCTTCTATCAGGATGTCAAACAGGTAACTTTGATCACATTTAAATGACACATGAAGGTCTAACCGCTCTTCATGATCTGCTGTTTGTTGCACCGTACTTTGTATTCATATCTTTGAATATCTGCCTTTCTCCCAGAGTCTGTCCTCCCGTCAGTCTTCCTCTGTGGACGCATCAAACTCAGCTGTGGCTCAGAGGAAACTCTTCCTCACTACGGGGAACTCTGAGGTTGGCTTTGACTTTTCTTTAAGTTAATGTGAGTCTAATGTGAGAATAAGAAATAAATGTTGATATGAGTGGAAGGTTCTGCTGATAAAATAGCAACGAGCAGATTATTGAAGAGCGAGGCAGACAGTTGGTTTCAGTAATGCCAGTTTATTAGAAACGAGGACTGTGGGGCTGCTGGAAGTCAGGAGGGCCGTTCTCTGGAGAAACCTGACAGCTGAGGTGGAGAGCAGGATTTATCCACAGACGCTTCTTCCAAGCAAATGTCCTGAACACACCTGAGCTGAGTGTTACACAGAAACTGTCTTAAAGCACGAGCCTGGATCAGACTGGAGGACTCAGAGCTCAGGTGTGTGACGTCACATTGATCCACCTCTCGGGGTTTTTGTGTTCTGATGTATCTGATTTTTCTTTAAGCTCCAAACAATCCCGAGCCTACGATTCATCATTGTCCTGTTCAGAGATGATGAGCCTGAGCGTGTTTGTGTTTCCATGGATCAAACTGTGCTGCTTTGTTTGGTTAACCAGGTGATTAAAGTCTCTGAGCAAACACTGGATGACTGACAGCTGCAGGCTGAACATCAGGAGGTCGAGAGGCCGAAGTCTGAAGAGCTCAAAGCTCCACAAACACTTATTCACAGAGAAAAGGACTACAAACATGGAGGAGCAGCACTCCCAACACGAGCTAAAGGCTACATGCTAATAACATTTCCCCTGGATGTGGTTTTAACAGGAACATGAATGATGAAGTATTTAAAGTCAGTTCCAGCGGAGTCGGTGCCGTGTTGGCAGCTCTGATATGCAGAAACTTTAAAGCATGGGACAGGAATAAAAACACTCCTGTGACGTCAGAGTTTATGAATGATGACAAACTGTTTGTTTTTAGAAACTTTGTTGATGCTTAAAATGATCAGGAAATAAAAGCTGAATAGATCCACGTCAAACAGGAGAAGCTTTGCAGTTTGCATCAGCTGGGAAACTCGTTCATATCCAGTGTTGGGCAAGTTACTTTCAAATAGTCATTAATTATAGTTACTAATTACTTCTTCAAAAAAGTAACTGAGCTACAAGGTTCTAGATGTAATTAATTACTAGGAAAAGTAACTATTGTGTTACAAAAATACCCTCTGGGCTCCAGGGTCTAATCGGCCATTGTGAACTCCTTTTGTCATGGTCCTGGGTCATGTCATGGTCCAGGGTCATGTCATGGTCCTGGGTCATGTCATGGTCCGGGGTCATGTCATGGTCCTGGGTCATGTCATGGTCCTGGGTCATGTCATGGTCCGGGGTCGCTGACCTGGCGTTTTGTTTCTTTTTGGTTTCATCTTGTGTTTGGTGTTTATTCTGATTTTGTGTTCGTTCTTAGGGTTTGGTTCTTATGTTTAGTGCTTCCGTGTTTTATCAGCCCTGCCTGCGTCTGTCCTCTGTGCTCTGTTCGTGTCCTTTTGTGTTGTGAAACAGTCTGTTTCCTGTTTTACTTTGAAGGTTTGCGTCTGATCTTGTGCTTCAGCTGTGCTCCCCTCCTGTGTGTCATCCCCTCATTACCTGGTGTGTATTTATAGTGTGTGTCTGCCTGTGTTGGTCTGCATTACTCTGTGTGTCTCCGTGTCGCTCTGTGTTTCCCTGCTGCCCTCATGTTTTCTGCTTTGTCTGTTAGTTTGTCCCAGTTTAGCTTCATGTTCGCGTCTTTGTTATTTTCACTGTAAATAAATCTCCACTCGCATCTCCACCGCCGTCTGCATCTTGGGTCCTCCTTCATTCCACCACACGACTGCTGCCCCAGCCGTGACCACTGTTGATGTTTCCTCCACATTTACCTTTAAGAACGATTAACTTTGCCTTGTTTGGTCTCATTGTTTTCAGCACAACCTCACGTGTCTGAATCTACAGTCATGTTTTCATTTTGACAAACTGTATTAACACAATTGATCTAAATAATAATTTGTGTCCACTATAAAGGAAACATCCCAGCCTGATACCTGCAGGTCTGACAGCAGCTCATAAGCACAGAGGTCTCGCTGCTGTCCTTAGACAGTAAACATGAAACTATTGAGGAACAAACAGGCGTATATCTTGTTTATCATGACTCTGGTTTTACGTTTCCTATCAACACAATTTATAAACTGGTATATATCACCTTGTTGCTTTGTCTTTAAGTGCTCATGTGATTACCACGACTCCTTTATTCTTCCTCAGTCAAACAGCAGCACTCATGTGATTGCTTTGCCCCCTGAGCTCCAGCTGTTGTGCCAAAAAGTGACCGTCTGTCCGCGGGAGCGCGCAGCTGCTTAAAGCTGTAGCGTCCAGATTACTTACAGCTACTTCCTGCAGCTGATATAAGATGCTGTGAGCTGAACACAGCTTCAACCGTCTGTTTGTTGAAACATAGTAACGGACCGCGGTTTCTTGTTAGTAACTGTAACGGCGTTGTAACGATAGGAATAGTAATTAGATTACTCGTTACTGAAAAAAGTAGCGCCGTTACTCCCATCTCTGGTAATGAGCAGCCTGCAGAGCTCTCCAACCACCCCGTCTTTAAAGCCCATGAAAGGTTTCCTTTGCATGGTGAACTTTGGTGACAGAGTGCAGAGGAAGTGCTCTGTCTGCGTCACGTTAAAGGATCTGACCTCCATCACGTTCTGTGTTTCCAGCCTTTACTGGGGAAATGTCTGTTCTTCCTGAGAACCTGAGAAATTGTTGGAGTGGAGAGAGGAATTCCAGGGAATGCGAATGGCAGACCTGACGGCTGCGTGGCGAGGACGGCTGCTGGAAGGCGCCAGACCGGCTGTAATAGGGCACTCCGCGGCAGCTCCACTAGGAAGATCGGTTTGCAGATCCCGAACTGCCAGGGGAAAATCAGGTGGAGAAAGAGTGAGGTCTCGGTCCGATGGGCTGAGCGACAGGACATCCATGATGATGAGTGTTAAGGGTTCAGAATTGAGGAGGAAGACCAAAAATAATGACCACTGATCCTCCGGGTGCAATTAGACGACATTTTAATGAATACACATGCGGAGTCCAACACTTGTGCAGATTCAGTGTTGAACTATCTTACAATAGTCAGAACAAAGGCTTTATAGGGTTTCTGTTGCCAGGCAGACTCAATACAGCATATGTCAATCCAAAACCACAACTGTTCTGTTGACAACTTTTAACATAGTTTAAAAAAGAACATCGTCTTCGGCTCGAACCCAGGTGCTTCCTGTCACCATCCTGCCCAGGCTTATCTTCTGGAACATCAGGCCCACGTTCTGCACAAACTGTCACTCATGCAGGCACAACTTTGCAGTCGCAAGCAAAACATGATTAAACTCTTACCTGTATAAATGAGTCTACCTAGTATGTGTGTGTGTATGTGGGTGTATGTGTGTGTCAGCTTCTACTGCCCTGTTTCACCCTTCACTTCATCAGCTAAACCTTGTAACCTTTCCACCAGACAGAAGGCCAGCACGTACACAACTGAAACTATGTGTGTGTATGTGTGTATGTCTGTACATGTGTGATCCTCACGCTGCACCTTAATTGACCTCAGCTTAAGCAACCAGGCTAAGGCCATCCTGTGTGTACTGATCTTGACTTATATGTAGAATGTATAAAACAAATGTTCCAATCTAATACAACTACTTAAAGCTTAATCAAAAATATAAATGCATAATAAAATGACAAACCAACTCAGACTGCTTTCAGTTTCACTTCAGCAAGCCTTGCAGAAGTGTTTCCTGTCTCATTTTGGCACAGAGTATATTTCCTGTCCCTGCAGCTCAGTTTCTCACCCACTGAAGACTTCAGTGTAAGAATATAAAAACATTCAAAAGCCTTTAAAATTATAGATTCAACTCAACAGTTTAAAGTGGTTCTTGCTGGGCTTGTAATAAAAGCTTAATTGGGTGCCAATATGTTTAAACATCTAAATGCAACATCGATATTCATAATTAATGGAATAGTAATAATGATCATAAAAATATCCACCCAGTATTCCCTATTCCCCAAAATATCCTCCCAATATGAGCCAAAGGGTGAGTAGGACTGAAGCTCTTAGAATTTGCGAGGCGTCTGGCGACGAGGGGTGTTCGCATGAAAATGAGAACAGCAGGTGTTGGAGAAGGGTTTTTTTTTATAGCCTGAGGCTGGAGGGGGCGTGAAGGAGGAGTGGTCCCGCTCCTGAAATTCAGATGATATCTCCACTAGAATGAGTTAGACTGAAGGATCCCACGCCGACTGGAACTCAGCCACACTCTTAAACACGGCTCTCCTGACGAGCGTACTCTGCTGCAGATGGCGAGCGTCAGGTGTGGATGCCTCTGGCGCAGGAACACTTCTGAGGTCGCTCAGGCAAAAAAGAGCGCACACAGATAAACATGAACAGACGGGTGGAAAACAGCGAAAACCACAAAAACACCTTAGTCCTGGTTCCCCAGACCCAGGCCCTGACAGGAACAGGACTTTATTGGTTTTACAGGGACAACTTTTATCAGAAGAATATGATTGTGAGGCTTCTCTCACAGTGAGGCTGAATGAGCCAATAACAGCTAATAACACAGTAACAGGTATGTTTCATGTTTTTATTGGACTCTGAGTAATCACACTCTGACCTCACAGAGCAGCTGGATAAACAAAGAGAACTGTTACTAACTGCCTTTGAACACAACAGCCTCCATCAGACGTCAGAACAGTCGTTTCCTTCCTGGTCTCCTAACACGAGCACCGTTCTTATCAGCTATTTATCAGACTGTAGTCATGCAGTCACACATGTTATCCAGCATGTGCTTCACTGTAGTGTCTCTGTGCACCAGTATGCACGCTCACAAACATCTGGCAGGCACATTGTCCACAGGTCACACACCCTTACACACTCACAGATGTGGACATTATTGTTACGATATTACTTCAGGGAGCAGACATGACACCGTCTTAGCTTCTAGCCATCACCTTTTATTATATCTCCACACCACCCTCCGGTGGCTTCTGTTAGGGTTCAAAAATATAGGGAAGTAAATACAGGAGGAATGCAAGTAACCACACTGGTCCAAAGGGTAAAGACGATGATTTTAATGAAATGACACGCGTGGGAGAATGAGCGGACTCTATGAGCAGACAGCCCCAAAATCTCATCCTCCAAACATCAAAATACAGTTTTATATGCATCAGAGTATATTTAGTGACGCCCCCTCATTGCGTCATCACATACATCAGCTTCAAAACCACAAATGTTCTATTTGACAACTTGAGACACAATTAAAAGAACACTGGCTTCCACCTCCCCCCCGGTGGTTTCCCGTAAGCCAGCTCAGCTCTCGCATCGTGCATCTACTGCTTCATCAGTCAACTTTCACCTACACCCTAACAGTGTGTGTGTGTATGTGTGTGTCTGTCTGTGCGTGCACAGAGTTTGCATATGCTCTCTGCACCTTAGTTGACCTCAACTTAGGCAACCAGGCTAAGGCCATCCTGTGTGTAATGATCTTGACTTATATATAAAATGTATAAAACAAATGTTTCAATCTAATACAACTACTTAAAACTTAATCAAAGCTTAATCAGAAATATAAATGCATAAAAGATAATAGCATCATCGAAACTGCTCCTCAGAATTACTTGCACTGAGACTCTGGTTTTGGTTTCACTTCCTGCAAAACATGTAACTTCCTGTCTTATTTTGGCACAGAGTATATTTCCTGTCCCTGCAGCTCAGCAATTTAAAGTGATTCTTACTAGACCTGTACTAAAGGCTAATATATTTAAACCTATGAATGCAGTATCAATACTTCAATAAATGTGTCAATGCAAAGGCTTGCTATATGATTATGATGCAACAGTAATGACAGTAATAACAAAATAATAAAAATAGAATTAATAAAAATAAAATAATAAATGGAAATAATAAAAATAACAAAAAATAATACTTTCTTCCCAACACTTCCACATGAACTGCACCTTAAACAACAACTGTTCATTCATATCATGACATCCCCCTTTTTTTTTTTTCAACAACAGGGGCAAACAACAAAGTAACTCACAACACGACCCAAGGCCCATGACCAATGGAAAAAAGAAAGGGAGAAAAAAAAATGCTTCTTGGCACACATTTCTCTCTAGTGAACATATATGTTTTTCTTCCCATGTTTTTTTTTTTTTGTTTGTTTGTTTTTTTTTCAAAACATATACTCAAAACACAATGTTCATCTTATTCCTCAATAAGCCTTCTGGGCTTGGAAACAATACGTCCACTTGCAGTTTTGGGTGGAGAACTTGGAAACTCTGTGGGAGTGACATTTTTACTTTGCATGTCCATCTCACATTGTCCCTGTGTTTTATCACACTCATTTTGCTGTGTCACGTTTTGATTGTCCCTTGACTGCCTTAGAAACTTCCTGTTCCTTCTATATGTCTGTCCATCAGGCATCTGAACGACATAAGATCTTGGATGTTCAGATAAACCTGTCACCTGGGCTGGATTCCATACACCCTGTTGCCACATTCTGACAGTGTCACCAACCTGCAGTTGCTGAAGCGCTCTGGTTCCTTGGTTAAAGTATTCTCTCTGTTTCTGTTGTCTTGTTTCTAACAACTGCTGCACTGTCTTAGTGACCATGTGGGGTTGCAATCTTTGTGATGTCGTTGGAAGTCTTGTCCTTATGCGTCGACCCATTAGCAGCTGGGCTGGTGACGCTCCAATGTCCTCCAACGGTGTACTCCTCAGATTCATTAATGACAGATACAGGTCATTCCCCTCGGCTTTTGCCTTTTTTAACAAGAGTTTCACTGTTTGTACTCCTCTCTCTGCCATTCCGTTTGACTGTGCATGGTGGGGGCTCGTAGTGTTGTGACAAAACTCCCACTCTTCTGCAAAGTCTTGGAATTCACGGGAGCTGAACTGTGGTCCATTGTCTGAAATCACTGTTTCAGGAATTCTGTGTCTGGCAAATTGTGACTTAAGATGACCGTTGCACTTCTCGTGTCTGACTTCAGCCACTCAACCTCAGTGAACTTGGAATAGTAATCCACTAAGAGGAGGTATTCCTGCTGGTCAAAGGTGAATAGGTCCACACCTATCTTCTGCCAGGGTCTTTCTGGAACACTATGTGGATGCAGTGGCTCTTTGGTCTGTCGTTTCTGGTGAGTACTGCACACATCACAGCAGCTCACCATCTCAGTGATTCTCTGTGACATTCCAGTACTTCTCTCGCTCTGCGTCTGCAGCTTTCAATACCCAAGTGACCCTCGTGAATGCGCTTTAGCATCTCTGCTCTCAGTGCTGCAGGAACAATAAGCTGCTCTCCTTTGAACAAATCTCCATCCACTACTGAAATTTGTTCCCTGTAATTCCAATACGCTTGGATTTCTGTTGCAGCTTGGTTTCTTGCTTCTGGCCATCCATCCAGAACTGTCTCTGTAAGTTTCGTCAGTGTCACATCATTCCTTGTTTCCTTTCTGAATTCCTCTAGTTTTGCACTTGTCACAGGTAAGTTGGAAATTACCATGTGCACCTGGTCTTCTATGTGATTATCAGATGAGCTGGTCACTGTCAAATATGCTCTGGATAATGTGTCTGCGATGTACATTTCACCTCCTGGCTTGTACTGTACTTGTACCTGATATTTCTGCAGTCTCATTAGGAGTCTCTGTATTCTTGCTGGAGCACTGCTCAATGGCTTTTTCATTATCACTTCTAGTGGTTTGTGATCTGACTCCACGTTCACTTCTCTTCCATACACATACTGATGGAAACGCTCTGCACCAAACACAATTGCCAACATCTCCTTTTCTATTTGTGCATAACGCTGTTCAGTCTCTGTTAATGAGCGTGATGCATAAGCAACCGGCTTGCCCTCTTGTAGTAAGACAGCACCGAGTCCACTTTTAGAAGCATCGACAGATAGTGTTACTGGAAGCTGTACATCATAGTATCTGAGCACAGGAGCTTCAGTAAGAAGTGTTTACAATTTCTTGAAGGCGTGCTGATGCTCACCTTCCCACTGCCATGCAACATCATCTCTGGTAAGGCCACGTAATGGCTCTGTGTGTTGTGACATGTTTGGTATGAACTTTGCTAGGGTATGTCACCATACCCAGAAATCGCTCCACATCTTTTTTGCACTCTGGTGTAGGCATTTTCTTCACTGCCTCTATCTTGCTCTGATCTGGTTTCAAACCATCTGCTGAGAAGATGTGGCCAAGGTATTTAATTTCCTCCAGGCCTACCTTGCATTTGTTCTTGTTCAGCTTGAAATTTTTTGCTCTTGCTCTCTCAAGCACTTGCCTCAGTCTGTCGTCATGCTGTACTTTAGTCTCTCCCCAGATCAAAAGATCGTCTATGTACGTCTCGACGCCATCAATCCCCTCAAACAGCTGCCTCACCGTCCTGTGGAATACTTCTGGAGCTGAATTAATTCCAAAAGGCAGGCGAAGGAATCTGTAATGACCAAAAGGTGTGTTGAATGTACAGAGACGAGAGCTGGCTTCATCCAATTTAAGTTGCCAAAATCCTGAGCTTGCGTCCAGCACAGTGAAGTATTTGGCCTTTGCCAGTCGGCTCGTTATCTCTTCAACTGTTGGCAACTGATAGTGCTCTCTCATGACTGCTGTGTTGAGATCACGTGGATCTAGGCAAACTCTCAGTCGTCCAGTAGCCTTTTCCACAATGACGATTGGATTCACCCACTGGGTAGGCTCTTCAATTTTTGTAATCACCTCCATTTTTTCCATTCTGTCCAGCTCGACTTTGAGTTTTTCTCTCAAAGTGACAGAGATTTTTCTCGGTGGATGAACTTTTGGTGCCACACTCTCATTAATTTTAATGGTGTGTTCTCCCTCAAGGCAACCTAGGCCCTCAAACACATCAGCAAATTCTTTGAAAATGTCCATTTCATCACTTCTATTCAGTGCCATCACTCTCTTGATGAGTCCCATTTCTTCACAGGTTTGAATTCCCAGAATTGGCTTGGTTTCTGATTTTACGACAATGAACTCCAAAACAAAACTTTTCTTTTTGTATTTCACTGCCCAAGTGCACTTTCCTTTAACTGCTATTTTGTCTCTGGTGTATGTTGACAACCTGACATTTGTGGGTCTAAGCATTTGCTTATTTCCTATTCTTCGTAGTAGACTGTATGGAACTGTCAAAGAATCGTTTCCAGCAAGCAAAGAAAGACACAACTCAAACATGTATATACATGGGTGATCTCAGTGGAGACTCACACTGAGACATCAGTTCTCTCTTTATTTATACCCTGCTCCTTCCTAAAATATGTCAGGTCGGCGCCCCTTGTGTGTAAAACAACTCCTTACAAGGTGATAACAATGAAACATATTTAAACTGTTAAAAATAGTAACCAGTCAAGCTTATCTCAGCAAACTCAGCAAGGGTGGAGGCACCTGTGGTACTCCCTCATGCAAGCTTTGTCATGAAACACAGTAAAATAGGAGATTTAAATGAAGCTAAACAACTAGGGGTTTTTAACTACAATAAAGCAGAATACATATAAAAAATCCTATAACATTCCCTCCTGTTTTAGCTCATTTAAACACGTTTCACACTTTATTTCCGAACATGTTCACTTGCTCCTAGCATTTTCAAACATGTCATCATTATGTGTTACTTATATTGCAATCTAGCTTCACAGGTCGTCTTTAAGATTTTCTTCTTACACATAGACATCTTCGTCTTCAAAGTTATCTTCACTGTTACTCAGATCATTTTTGTCATCCAGTGGTACAGTAACATAAGCTATCAATGATGTGGAAATCATTTTGGAAATCATCTTCCTGAGACAAGGGAGAATACATGTGGAGAATACACAGAATAATATAAGTAAGAGTCCTATGAATATTAGACCTTTATACAGCAAAACAGTCCATGAGCCATTTAGCAACCATCTCAACCAATCTGTACCCCCGTCTACATATTCCTCTGACTGCACATTCTGAAGCCTTTTTAGAACTTTTAATGCATCCGTCATGTTACTAGAATGTATGTTGTCAGGTATGTAAGTGCAACAGGTGGTGTTAAAAAGCACACATAATCCTCCTTTTTCAGCCAGCACAATATCAAGCGCCACTTGATGTTGCATGACCATTATTCGCAGGGCATCTATCTCCTCGTTTTGCTGGTCATTGACTCGACATGATGTATTCAAGAACAATCCAAATCGATAGTTCAATGTCTCGATCCTCAGCGCAATTTTCCCTGTGCCTACCCACGGAAAGAGTGAGTGCAGCACTTTCTGTCCTGTAGTCCAAAGTTTGAATTCCTGTGGGACGTCAGAGCCCCATATTGGGTCATGTGGTTTCGGGTCTGGAGTGTCAACTGATCTTTTCCCTCTTTTGAGTGATGTATCGTCGGTAGTTATTTTAAACGTGTGATCAGATATGAAGATTGGAGCACACATACCCGTCCAGTTCTGGGGGAGAGTGAAATAGGCCCGCTGTCCACATAGCCAGGCCATTCCCTGCACCCAATAGGTGCCATTGGAAATGTCATTGTTCTTCACTGGTCCTCCAAGAGCATGCGTCACTACTGCTTTGCAGTTGGTGGTGTTTCCCATGTCTATAGTTCCCTTAGACTGGCGGTAGCACAAGGTATGATCCCAATTTCCAGGGTTCTCGAGAAAGACTGGAAATGACCCAGCCTTGTTCCTTTGTTTCACCTTCAGGTCGACCCAGAACCATTCATCGCACGTGCCGTTTCGTAATCCTATTTTCGAAGGTTCGTTGTGGTTGATCACAATTCCAGAGTACTGATACCCGAGACTGGCGTAGCTTGCTGCACACTTCACCTGAGTCATGTTCATTGCTTTGCCATATTGTGTTGTTGGTGGCATATGTGAGCAGACATAACAGTCTTTGGTGGGTGTGCTGTCATGTATGTACCGATACCATGCGTTGTTCATCCAAGGGTGGATATTGTCTTGTATCATTGTATAGTGATGTGAATTATCATGTGTCCAGGCTCTTTTCTTGCGAGGTCCATCGTTCTTCCTGAGCAGTATTAGACATCCTGCGACCAGGGCTGCCAGTGTCAGTGAGATCAAAAGCAGCTTCATGATGACCTGATACACCTGACCCCTCTGATAAGTAGACCAAAGGCAAGAAGCAAAAGGGCGGGATATACCCAATCAGCCCTTCCTCCACCTTTCGGATCACCAGAGGGCAGGGGCGTCGGCGTCTAGTTAGTCTATGCTCTCACTCACTTTCTTACAGTGGCTTTGATGTATCCAGGATGGTCGCTCCGCGATCTTGCATGCTGTGGGAGTGGTTAGAAGCACTTGGTAAGGTCCTTCCCAACGGGGTGAACTCCAATTTTTCCTCTGGAGCACCTTGATTAGGATCCAATCACCTGGCTTCAACCTGCAAGATACTGGAGAAAAGTCCTCTGGCAGTTTGTTATTCAGCACAATTTCTTTGTTTTCTAGCAGTTTAGTCATCCATTCTGCTAATGTGGTTTCTCTAAAAGATTTAGTTAAAGGTTCACTCGTTATAGGTAGTGGAAATGGTCTACCATGGATGATCTCAAACGGTGTGAGCTTCTGAGATCCTTGTGTTAATCTCATCCACATTTTTACCAGGCCTACACATTCAGGCCACGGTCTTCCTGTTTCTTCCATACACTTCCTTAGTCTCTGCTTGATTGTACCATTTGTTCTTTCTACTAATCCTGCACTTTGTGGATGATAGGCACAGTGGTTTTTGATATTAAATCCTAGTGCTTCTGAGACTTTGTTAATTACATCATTTACAAAATGGGTCCCATTGTCTGATCTCATCAGAGTTGGGATGCCATAAGTTGGAATAAAGTGGTTACACAAACATTTAGCAACTGAAATGGCATCTGCTTTCTTTACTGGATAGATTTCAGGCCATTTTGAGAATACATCTATGATCACTAATGCGTATTTTGAGCCTTGACATTCATTTAGTTCAATGAAATCCATGTGTATTGTATGAAAAGGGTGAGGCGGTGTAGGGAAATGACCTCTTCTTGGTCTTAAATTCCCTTGTGAGTTATGTCTTTGACAGGTCATGCATGTTCTTACAAATTCTTTTGCTGAAGTTTCGAAATTTATAGTATAGAAATGTTTAGTGACTATAGTTACTATCCCTCCTGTTGACACATGAGTAACTCCGCTGTTTTATGTAAGGACTTTGGTAGTATTGGTTTTCCGTCGCACATCATCAGGTCATCTCGTAAAATTGCTCCGCATTTTAACCATTTCTTTTGTTCATTTAATGGAGCTGATTTTTGTTCATTCTTCAGAATGTCTATTGGTATCTGTGCGTTTGTTTCCACTGTTAGTGCACTTTCTGTTTTATTCGCAGCTGCCTTTGCTGCTTTGTCTGCAAAATTGTTTCCTTTGGTTATGTCTGACACATCCGTTTGATGTGCAGCACATTTGCATAAGGCTAGTTTGCTCGGTAAGGTTATTACTTCTAGCAGTCTTTTAAGTAAACTTCCGTGCTGAACTGGGCGTCCTGTTGACGTCACCATACCTCTATTCTGCCATATCTTGGCAAAATGATGTACAGCTGAATAGACATATTGGCTATCAGTATGAATGTTGATATTCTGTTCCTTATGCAGTTCACATGCTCTTATTACAGCTGTTAATTCTGCACTTTGTGCTGAGTGTGAGGAAGGTAGTGGTTTCGCTTCTATGATGGTGTCACGAGTTGTCACAGCATAACCTACACAGTTCCGACCAAAACTATCTTTAGATGCTGAGCCGTCTACAAAAATGTCAAGGAAGCCAGGCTGTGGTGTGCTATAAATATCAGCTCGTGGTTTCGTTTCCTCATCTAACTTCTGCATACAACAGTGCGGTTGGCCATCATCCGGTGTAGCTAAAAGTGTGCTTGGATTCAGCTGTCCAGACTTTTCTATCGTTATGTGGGATTGTGACAACAGAATGCCCACATATGATAGTTGTCTGGCATGTGTAAGGTACGACAGGTTTGCTTGTAGCAGTATTGAAGTTACTGCATGTGGTACTTTAACTGTCAGAGTATGTCCTAAAACAATGTCAGCTGATTTCTGCACTGCCTCTGCTGCAGCTGCACAGGCCTGTACACATGTCGGGAGGCCAGCTGCAACAGAGTCCAGTTTTGATGAATAGAATGCTAGTGGACGCTGTTTTTCACCGAATGTTTGTGTTAAAACTGCTTTCATATAACCTCCTCCTCCATCTACATGTAGATAGAACGGCTTATCATAATCTGGCAAAGCTAAAACAATATTAGTTTGCAGCACGGTTTTCAAGTGTTCAAAAGCTATAGATGCTTCTGTTGACCAGGTTACTTTATCTTTTAATCCTAAATCTTTTCCATAAATGATGTTCTGTAAAGGCTGTACCTTTAATGCATACTCAGGTATCCATGATCTGCAAAAGTCGCACCGTCCTAGGAAACTCATCATTTGCTGCTTAGTCTGAGGTTTTGGAGCATTTTGTACTGCTAGCTTTCTTGAGTCTAGTAGTTTCTTTCCCTGTCCTGACAACGTATGCCCTAAGTATATCACCTCTGTTTTCCATAGTTGCAACTTATGTTGAGAAACCTTGTGACCTTGCTCGGCTAAATGATGTAATACTGTCAACGTATTTGTTTTGCAGCTCTGTTCCGTGTCTCCGGTGATTAGCATATTGTCTACATACAACAAATATTGGCCTGGAGCTGGCAACTTGCATGATGACATTGATTTTCGTAGAGCTTCAGCATACAGAGTGGGGCTGTTCTGAAACCCTTGAGGTAGACGCGTGTACGTATATTTTTGTCCATTAAATGTAAATCCAAATAGGTGTTGTGAATCTGGGTGTAGAGGCACAGAAAAGAATGCATTTGATAGATCTATCACTGAGAACCATTGTTCTTTAGGAGTAATCTGATTTAAAATTGTATGTGGATTAGCTACAACAGGCGGTATCTGTTCCGTTATCTCATTAATAGCTCTGAGATCATGCACTAGTCTATACTTCCCTGTGTTTGCTTTCTTGACAGGAAATATTGGAGTGTTGCATGTTGAACTCGTTGTTTTTATTAAAATCCCTGCTTTTAACATGTCCGTTATTACTGGTGTGATGCCCTCCTTAGCCTCTGAAGTAAGGGGGTACTGAGGTTTCAAAGGCCTGTACATAGTTGTTGTTTTTACTCGTACTTGATCTGCTGTTTTTATTAGGCCTACATCTGTTTGACTTGTGGACCATAATGATTCGGGCAGCTTTTGCAGCTCAGGGTATGCCTCCACTGTCACTGCATATCATTCAGTGCTGGAGCTTAATAAATGAGAGTCCGCACAGTTGATAAGGTGTGTTGCAGGTTTAGTTGTCACTACCCAACCTAATGTGTACCTCATACATCCTGTCCTACGCCCTTGCAGCCACCCTTCATGCGTGTCTTCAGTTTTTTCGTATCTATCTCTTTCAACCTGGGTCAACACATATTCTAAATTTTTCCAGTCAGTGACATTATTTCGTGCCACTGAGACGTGTGGCTTCGCCATTCGGTTTAACTCTTGTGTGTTATCGTTCTGTATTACAGAGCATACAGCATTGCCGCTTTTAGTTACATATAGGTGTTGTAGAGTTAGTCTTTGTGGGCCTAATCTGTGCACTTCTTTGTCATATGGAGGATCAAGACCTGGGCTTTGTTTAAATCTCAAAGTGTTATGATAGTCTGTGCACGCTAGTTGTTGAGAGTCTGGTGGCAAATACCTTTCCGCTAATCGCTGCAAAGGCTCCAAAGGTGGCAGATCTAAAGTCCAGTAATAATGGGGCTCACCATTCCCTTTGCAGTAAAAAGGAGATTGGCTTGTTGATTCCTCCTCACACAACATTAACTCTGCGTGCATACCATTCTCACCAGGTACTACTCCTATTTTTAGTTTTTCTAAACTATCTCTGCCTAACAGATTAACTGGGCAGGATGGATCATAAATGCACTGGTTTTTGCATTTTCTACCACTCTTCCTTTCCTCCAGTATCAGCGGTTCGGTAAGCGGCTGTACATTTGTATGTCCTGAGGCTGATTTTACAATTACAGTGTCTACTGAAAATTTCAATCCCTTGGGTTTTTCATGTAGAACTGTTCTACATGCACCAGTATCACATAGCATGGTCATAGGCTGACCATTTACATGAATAATTATAGTAGGTTTATGCTCTGAATCAAGAACTAATTGTTCTATATTAAAAATGTCATCCTTTGCCTGTTCTTCTTCCTGTCCCTTTCCTAGTCAATCCTGCTGTTTCTCTCCTCTATTCCTGCAGTTCCTTGCCATGTGCCCCTCTTTACCACAGTTCCAGCAAGTATTATCTCTCTCTCTGTCACTCTCTCCCTTTCCTCGATATCCGCCCCCTCTGTTTGCACCTCTAAAACCTCCTCTATACCTTCCTCTGTTCCTCTGCTGTCCCTGCCTTGGGCCTCTATATCCTCCTACAAAGGCTACGAATCCTGTTTCAGGATCCACAGAAAAAATTTTCCCTTTATCTTTTTTCTTTAACACACGAGTAGCGTGTTCTGCATATTGTAATGCATCAGGCAATGATCCGATGTTCATGGTCACCCAATGCTTCTCTACATGTGCTTTTACAGGTGGCAAAAGGCCATTTAAAAATGCATTTTTTAAATGTTGTTGATATGGGGTGTCTGGACCTTCCTCATAGTTTAATCCTGAATGTTGTCTAAAAACTGGACGTAAGCGATCGAGGAAGTCGGATGCTGTTTCAGCTTCCTTCTGTTTTACTTCTCCTATTTTAGCATAGTCTGCTCTGGGAGCCAGTCGAACTCTAATCCGCTCATACAACTGTGTCATGGCAGTTTGTAGGTCAGCAAATCCAGGACCTAGGGCCCTACCATTTTCTCCTGATCCTGTGAAGTCTCCTCTAACTGTTCCCATTTTTAACCCTAACAGGTCTTGTATTACTTGAAGCATTTCATGGCCATTCAAACACCACTGTCTTCTAATTAACTCGACAGCATCTCTCCACTGTATGAAACCTTCATTTAAAGGTGGGACATCTTTGAGTACATTCTGTCTATCTGTTTGTGACCATGGTCTAAAAACAAATATATTTGGATCCTCATCTCGCTCATTATTTTCACCACCGGTTAGCTGTCCATATCTAGGATTGGGTGTAGCTATCATTGGAAACAGACCTGAGAGGCCAGGTGGATCTACACTGCCCCCCGTGTCTCTCCCGTATGGGTCTTTTCCTATGTCCTCCTGTGGGTTTCTACCAACAGTTATACTTTTTAACATGCTTTGAGCTTGAGCATAGGGGTTAGTTCGGGTGGTGAATGGATTTTTTGATTGTGGTTCAGGTGACGACGGCGTTGGCACATAAGGAGGTGGCTGTGGTTTTTGTAACATCGTTTCTTTTTTCTTTTGTCTTTTCTCTCTATTTTCACTTCTCCTTTCTTTCTCCTCTTTCCATGCTTTAAAATATTGCAGTTCTTGTGAGCGTTTTATTTTCTTTTTTGGATCTTTCTCAGTATTTATTTCTGTTTGGAGGGTTTCTTTTAATTTAGTCAATGCGGAGGGGCTACATTTTCCCTCCCATGTGGGACATTTAGTTTTCTTTGGGTTCCTCCATCTGCATGCACTAATTTGTCCGGCGCCTGGACATTTTTTCTCTAGCCACTGCTCGTCAGCAGTGAGTTTTGTAGCTTTGTTACCCATTACAACAATACTGCAGAGCCGTCTCTGGTATTAGAGTTAGGAGTGGTAACTAACACGCCCTTCTACTCCTACGCTATTCGTGGAGCGGTGTAAGTTTTACGTGATGAACACAACCTTTCTCCTCTACTCACCAGTACTTTGGCTACTGACAGGAAATAAAATGACAGAACAAAAGAGTAATCCAGCAGCGTACTGTGCTGTTAAAAATGATTTACTCTTCACACACAGAAAACACAAACATTTAATATACAGATCCTTTCAGCGGATCAGTCTACCAGACTTGCACTTTATTTACCTGCCTGTGTGATAGGCGAACTCTTTTATGGATCCCTTCCTGCACTTTATTAACCTGCCTATGCGATAGGCGAACTCTTTAATGGATCCCTTCCTGCACTTTATTAACCTGCCCGTGCGATAGGCGAACAACGTTTTACGCGAGTGTATATGTGTGGGTTTCTTTACCTTACTGAAACGTCGCTGCAGCCGGTTTCGTTAGATCATTCCACTGAATCCCACCGCCGTGGACCACTGATAGAACACTGGCCAAGACCCGAATTTTTTACGCTCTTGGGCTTTCACCTCTACCTAGAGAGGGCTGTCGACAGACTTCAGTGCGGCGTCCCCACGGCGTCAGGAATCAGTGTAGATCTCTGTTTGGAGTCACAACAAAACAGTTGTTATTTTCCCATCCGGCTCAGAAGGACCAAAAATTATGTCAAAGAATCGTTTCCAGCAAGCAAAGAAAGACACAACTCAAACATGTATATACATGGGTGATCTCAGTGGAGACTCACACTGAGACATCAGTTCTCTCTTTATTTATACCCTGCTCCTTCCTAAAATATGTCAGGTTGGCGCCCCTTGTGTGTAAAACAACTCCTTACAAGGTGATAACAATGAAACATATTTACAGTTTTTCTCGATTGCTAAAACACATTTCTTGAAACTACGCCTCATATCCGCACAACAGTAAACACAAATCCATAACATCTCACTCAATTCCCCAAACATCCTATTTCCAGGTCAAAATGAAGCTCTACACCCAAAACTATTCACTCCTGCTGAAAAACCGAACTTTGCCCTCAGACATCAAACACAAGCCCTCAAAAACACACACACTACAACAGAGTTTTGCACACTGGTACAATTAATTCAAAACAATAGTTCCAAAACAATTAGGTTGCTTATGGTTCTCCCCTTCAAAACCCTTGTCACATGATAAACACAAAAGACGCAACCAATGTATGTACAGTGGCACATTGTCATTCATGTACTATACAGTACAACACACACCAGAAACATTATCCCACCACAGCATCTTGTCTTTGGTCTGGGTCAGGCCAGAGAATCTCATCCACATCACAGGCTATATTGGCCCCAGCCAGGCAGCGGGGGTAAAATCCTCTTGCATGCCTGATCCACCCCTGGCATGCATCTACTGATATGTCTAGGCAGGCCTCTTCCATGGCCTGAAGGAGGTGAACACGGACATAAGGTTCTCGGTCATACACTTTCCACCGCCATGCCGAAAATAACTCCTCTATCGGGTTTAGAAAGGGGGAGTATGCAGGCAGAAAGATATTAGAAAACCTTGGGTTATTGGTAAACCAGTCACGAACCAGAGCAGCGCGATGGAAGCTGACGTTATCCCACACAACAACGTAGTGAGGCTGCTCTGGCTGTGCTGGTTCCCTGTAGTCCAGCTGGAACATATGTTGTCTTAAACCATCAAGAAAAGCAAGGAGAAGCATAGTGTTATAGGGTCCTAGTACGGCATGGCGGTGGAGTACCCCTCGTTGGCTGATGGCTGCGCACATAGTGACATTCCCCCCACGCTGACCAGGGACATTTACAATAGCCCGATGGCCAATTATGTTCCTCCCCCTTTTCCTTCTTTTGGTCAGGTTAAAACCTGCCTCATCCACAAAGATCATTTCATGGGGAACAGGCCGTCCTTCAATCTCAAAGATTCTCTGCAAAACACATAACACAGTAGAGTCAATCGGTACCCTGAACCAAAGTTCAAGAGTGCTGAAATGGCAGCATAAACTGCCATGCTGTGATGGTACACAATACCTTATACAGTATCAAAACTCATACCTGAACATATTCCACACGTTGGTTTTTCACTCTGTCAGAGTTTCGTTCGAAAGGGACTCGGTATGCCTGTTTCATCCGGAATTGATTCTTTCGGAGGATGCGGTCAATTGTGGAGAGGCTGATGGCATTTATGCCTCGAAAAAGATGATCATCCTCAATCACTCTCCTTTGAATCTCTTGCAGGCGGATTACATTATTTGCAATTACCATGTTTACAAGTTCCCTCTCTTGCTCCTCCGACAAAAGCCTTAACCTGCCTCCACCAGGTGGTCGTCTCTGTGTCCTACAAAAATAGAAGCACTCATTACTGTAACTGTCACACATTCATTTTACAGGAAAATAATGGAAACATACTGAAACTCAAGACACATAAATTCAGTAACTTAAACGTTACTGTACAAAGCAGTCTTACTGCAAGTACACCTACCTGTTTTCCTCCCTGAAGGTTCTGATGATGGAGGCAACAGTGAAGCGACTCAAATTTGGTTGTACTCGTTGCCCAGCCTCCCTCATAGTCATCCCATGGACAAGGACATGGTCAACTAAAGTGGCTCGAATTTCATCCGAGACTGACTGTCTTCGTGCCCTTGCTCTTCCCCTTCCTTGTCGCCGTCGTTCTCCACCTCCACCTCCTTCACCACCTCCTCCTCCTCTTCCACCACGTCCTCCTCTTTCTCCACCACGTCCTCCTCCTTCACCACGTCCTCTTTCTCCACCACGTCCTCCTCCTTCACCACGTCCTCTTTCTCCACCACGTCCTCCTCCTTCACCACGTCCTCTTTCTCCACCACGTCCTCCTCTTTCACCACGTCCTCTTTCTCCACCACGTCCTCCTCTTTCACCACGTCCTCTTTCTCCACCACGTCCTCTTCCTTTGCATCTCTTTGGATCCATTGTTTCAAACCTGAATGAGCTGACTTTGGCCCTTTTATCTATCCATCGCAGGTTCTGATTGGTGTGTGCTAAATTTTGACTCCTAGTGTTTCCACCTGGTTAATTGTGTGCTAATTGGGCTCAAGCTATGCTGACTTAAGTTAACATTATTGCATGCTAGTGCTTTCTACATGACTACATGGTGTAAGCACTGTAAAATGTAGGGATTTGTGTGTAGAGTTTTGCAGTACCAGTTCACCAAATTTGAGTCATGTGTCAGAGCAGGGAATAGTGTTTATAGTTCAGGGAAATGGGTGAGCTTTTTGACCAATAGCGTTTATGGTTTTGAAATTTTAGTTTAGAGGCCTGGTTATAGTGTTTAAGCAATCGAGAAAAACTGTAAACTGTTAAAAATAGTAACCAGTCAAGCTTATCTCAGCAAACTCAGCAAGGGTGGAGGCACCTGTGGTACTCCCTCATGCAAGCTTTGTCATGAAACACAGTAAAATAGGAGATTTAAATGAAGCTAAACAACTAGGGGTTTTTAACTACAATAAAGCAGAATACATATAAAAAATCCTATAACAGGAACCACATTGGCTTGTGCACCAGTATCAAGTTTGAATTTCACAGGTTTGTGGCCAACTTTTATTTCTACAGTCCATTCATCTGTTCGTGTCTGTGTTTTTGCATTTACAGCCCCAATGAACAGACTTGCCTGCTGATCCGTGGCTTCATCGGCGACAGTGTGCACTTTTCTCGATCTACACATTCTGGCAAAGTGATTCATTTTCCCGCAGTTCTTGCACTGTTTGCCATAAGCAGGGCATTGACGTGATGCATGCTTAGTTCCACATCGTTTGCAATTAAACGTGCTTGCTTGGTCTTTGTCGTTCGGTTTCATCTTACTTTGTCTGTCTTTTCTGCATGTCTGCTTATGTCTCACTGCATCTACGTCTTTACTTTCATGTGCAGAGACTTGAGCATTGTGATCCTCCTCATGCATTTGCTTGATTTGAGCTTTTGTGGTCTCAGCTGCAATGCAAAGCTGAATTACTTTTTTGACAGTAACATCATCTTCTCTTAACAGCCTTTCTCTCATTGCATCTGATGTAATTCCACACACTACGCGATCTCTGATGAGGGATTCTTGCAGTTGTCCAAATTCACATGACTTGGCCCTTAGCTTTAGCTCCGTGATGTACTGGCTAATTGGCATATCCCCTTGCACACACATGAAAAACTTGTACCTTTCGTAGGTTATGTTCTTCTTTGGGTTACAGTATTCCTCAAATTTCTCCATTATTTTCGTCAGCTTATGCTCATCACCATTTTCCGCAAACGTGAAGGTATTGTACACTTCAACCGCCTCCTCTCCAGCAACGTGAAGAAATAGTGAAGACTGTACCTTGGGTGGCTTGCTAGCACCTCCTGTAGCCGCGAGATACAGCTCGAACCGTTGCCGAAACCGTCTCCAATTTTCCGAGAGGTTCCCTTGCAGCAAATCAAGTCCAGCCGGCTGCTTAAGCCCTTCCATGTGTGCGACACTCTTGTATAGCCTTATCAGTTCACTTCTGACACCATGTTACGATATTACTTCAGGGAGCAGACATGACACCGTCTTAGCTTCTAGCCATCACCTTTTATTATATCTCCACACCACCCTCCGGTGGCTTCCACATGAACTGCACCTTAAACAACAACTGTTCATTCATATCATGACAATTATAACACTCCTCATGGAGACATAGCTGAACCAAAGCTCACACAGAGAGGAAACCAGTGTGCAGGTTTAACCATGAAGGTTATTGATGGATGTCACCAACTTTTTTTCCTGAGATGTGATACACTTTAGATTCTAGCCAATCATTTAACGTTTCTGAGGATAGTAGGCGGGGCCAGGTATGTACGTTCTTTTAGAGCAGAGTTACAGATTAAAAATGCCCAAGGTAAAGCGGTCAAAAGTCTGGCTGTACTTCACAGCAAAAGATGCAAACTCAGCAGCCTGCAACAAGTGCTTTAAGCTGATACTGTGATACTGTCAAAGGAGGTAACACCTCAAATCTGATGAAACACCTGGCGACGCATAGCGGTTTTTTTTTTTAAAAGCCGAGAAATGCGCCGTGTTTGATAGCTTGCTGCGAGACCTCACACCGTGCACATCTACTGCGGGTGTGGTGCCTGTTATTGGACCTGGAGTTAGCAACATCCCCCAAAAACCCGAAGAGTAGAGTCCTGGCCCCTAGCCCTGTCAGTGTAGCAGAAATGATGAGGATGACGATGGCAGCAGCAGCCGTTCTTCTCTGCGTGAGTAGCTTAATGTTGTTCATGTGTAATTCACGTTGAGTACGCTAACCACGTTATTACATTAATGCATGTAAGGTGAACTATCAAACAGCGTCGTAGTTACATGCGGCTGTCTTCTTGTTTGATGGCAGATACTCCCTTCACCCTGGCCAAAAAGGCTAAAATGACCAAAGAAAAAGTGGAAAACAGTTAAACATGAGAGGTTTTTGGACAAAGTTTGTGTTTTTTCCATAGTTTAAGCACTGCTTCCAGCCAAGAGTGAGACCATATATGCCCTATAGCTGCAGAAAAGGCTAACATTGTTATCTTTTTACAAAAATAACAGCTGAACATGAGAGGTTTTTGGACCAATTTTGTGTTCTCCATTCTTTAAGCACCGGTTTGAGCACCGTTTAAGCACCGGCACCGTTTCAAAAGTACCGGTTTGGCACCGGTATCGGATAAAACCTAAACGATACCCATCCCTACTTTCAGGGCTTTCTACCAGTCTGATCTTCCTGAAACGCTCTACTAGAAGTCAGTGTGTTCAGTAACAACACAACAACAGTGTGTGTTTAGTTCAGACAGTGTGTGTGGTTCAGTCCTGAGGAAGCTCTGTGTGTCTCAGTTTGACAGAGACTATGCAGACTTCCAGCTCCAGGTTCAGAGTGTGTTCCAGTGTCTTCGGTCTCTGCTGGACGTCTGGTTCAGCCGGTCTGTCTCTGTGAGTTCACACAATCAGAACTGAAACCGACTTCTTATCGTATCAAACACACAGAACTGAAACAATGTGTCTGGATTCAGACGCAGAGATTGCTGGAGCTGTTGGCCATGTTTGAGTCGGGTCCGCTGGCTCGCTTGGACCTGAGGCAGTACTACCTGCTGCTGCTGCAGCGCTACAGCCAAGATCTGGAGCTGCTGAGGAAGACCTACCAGAAACACAAGGACCGGCCGCCCATCGGACGCAACCTGCCGCCGGTACTTACACCTGCTCACCCCGTGCTCACAAACACCAGCAGGAAATTCACTAGTTTAAATCCGAGTGTCAAACTCCAGTCCTGGAGGGCCGGCGTCCTGAAACTTTTCATGTGTCCCTTCTTTGTCTTTGACGTGTAGTCAGATAAATCCACCTGCTCTCAGAATGAACACAATCAATTATTTGTTCAACAAAATTAAAAGCTGTGTGAGAAATTTGTATCAGGAGCAGAGAGCAGCTCAGAGAGCACATTTCCAAACTGGCTTCACTGTCCAGACTGATGCTGCTGCCTTTTCTGTGGATGAGGAGTCTGTGTGGGAGACCTGGGATCAGTTTCACATGTTAATCACGTGATCACATGACAGTCAGCCCATCAGTACATGTTCTGATGATGATGACGACGATGATGATGATGTTTGGAGCAGGTTGGTGATGCAGCTCAGCTCCATCGTGTCACACCTGAAAGCTCAGGCTGCCGAAACGCTGAATGACCTCGGCCACTTCTCCACCCTGTGGAACCAGGTGTGTGTACACACACACACCTGTGTGTGTGTGTGTGTCTTCAGGTTGGTCTTACTGTTGTTGGGCTGCACTAACAGGTGGCTGTGTTTAGGACCCAGAGGAGCAGGTGCAGGCCTTCCTGCAGTCCGACCCCTCCCTGACAGAGTTCAGCGCTCAGATCTGTTTCTACTCTGTGAGTCGACTTCCTGTTACAGACACACCACTGAACATCGCCGTGCTTTTACAGCTTATTATACTTTTATCTGAGTTATTAGTAAAAAAAAACACTTTGGTAAGGCCTCTGTTGGGGCCATTAAGGGCAGGTGGAGGAAAAAAACACAAATGTCTTTTATCGTGTAATTCATTGTTTTCTCAATAAACACTGGACAGTCCTGCAGCTGCAGTTCAGTGCTGGTGCAGCAGGGGGCGCTGGTTATTTTATTTTTTCACAGAGCCATCGTTGATAACATGTCAGAGCTGAAAGAAAATGACCCTCACGTCCTTTAGAGCAGCTGATTTTGACCATATGTGTAGTGGATTTACCCATGATGCCTTGCTGTGCCTGCAGAGGCTGGAGGAGCAGATTTCGGAGCTCCCTGTGTTTTACACAGTGGGTTCGATCCTGCTGGACACCGACCAGCTGAAGCGTTCGCTCACTCACGAGTGTCGCTCCTGGAAACGAGCTTTCGGCGCCGCTCTGAACCGCCGAGCGTCCGCCGACATGAACGACATCCTGTCATTCGTGGACACGCTCACGAAACGTCTGCAGCGTCCAATCTCAGACCTGGATGATGTCAGAGCAGCCATGGCTGCGCTCAGAGAGGTGAGCCAGCATCTGATTGGCTGTGTGTTACGTCTGCACCTCCTCTTCTTGTGTATGTGCGTGTGTGTGTGTGTGCGTGTGTGTGTCTGTGTGTGTCTGTGTCTGTGTGTGTCTGTGCGTGTGTGTGTGTGTGTGTGTGTGTGTGCGTGTGTGTGTGCGTGTGTGTGTGTGCGTGTGTGTGTCTGTGTGTGTCTGTGTGTGTCTGTGTCTGTGTGTGTCTGTGCGTGTGTGTGCGTGTGTGTGTGTGTGTGCGTGTGTGTGTGTGCGTGTGTGCGTGTGTGTGTGCATGTGTGTGTGTGTGTGTGTGTGTGTGTGTGTCAGGCCGGTGCTGCTGCAGAGAATCTCTGACTGCTGTAATCTGAATGCGGCGTGTTAAGGGTCCGAAATTGAGGACGAGAGTAAAACAATGATGGTCCAGAAGAGCTTGATCAAAACAATTGATTTTAATGAATACACGCAGCGTGGGGAGATGTAAACTGCAGAACATCAGTTGTAAATCTCCGCCCAAAAATACACTTCAGATTGCTTTTATAACATCAGGGTATTATAACGCCCCCTCTTGCGTTTACAAGCACATAATTTGCATCTTAAGAACATTCTTTGCCTCTTTTACAGACAATGATCAATTTTAAGAGATAAATGCAGAGACAGAAGTTCCCCTTTCTGGCATCCTTTTCCAAATATGGTGATGAGGTCCCCATGGACTTGTCCTCCTTCCGTCACCTGTTGTCAAGTAAACTCTAGTGCAATATGTTGCTGAATACACTGAGGCCTTTGCTCAGCTACTATTTTACTGTAACAATATACTCAGCATATAAGCTTTTAAGATTATAGATTTAACTCAATGATTTAAAGTGGTTATAACTGCACCTGTAATAAACATGTTAATATGTGATTATGATAACCCCTGTAATACAAATTATAACATAATGCCAACAGCTTCAATAAATGCTTTGATGAAATGATAATTAATGCAATGATAAAGATGATGGTTATGTAAAATAATCCCTGTAATTCTACAGGCGTATCAGCGAAGCTTCCACAGCGTCAGAGACAAACTGAGAGAAAACCCTGAGAACAGACAGTTTGACTTCAGGTGATCAGTAACTGACTCTGAGTCAGAGCGTGTCAGCAGCGTCACGCTAACCTTTACAAACGTGTGTGCGTGTTTTCAGTGAAAACTACATCTTCGGGAAGTTTGACTCTTTCTGCCGCCGTCTGGAGAAGATGGCCGACATGGCGTCCACGCTGGAGAGCCTGGCTGCTCTGCAGAGCATGAAGGTGGATGATTGTCAGATTAGATTTAGATTAGAAACAAGTGACTCCATCAAATATTCATCAATGCACAATAATAATTATAATAAGACATTTATAATATAAAAATGGTCGAATTAAAGTCAATGCAAAGCTACAGTGATGAATGGACATTTGTAATGATTTTGTATAAATGTATTTCCTCCTTTTATTATTTATTAATTCTGTCAAAAGTCTATTTTCCAGTTCTTCCATTTCAGTGTGAGAGAAATGAGACGGATTCAAACTGAGCTCAGGTGTGTTTCAGGTGGAGGGCGTGGAGAAGATCTGTGTTTGCTACCAGACCATCGTCTCCACAACTGAATCCAAGACCTGTGACGTCCTGGATCACCGCAAACTGGAGGTGATTTCAAATCTAGATTCTTTAAACACATTAATCACTTTTATTATATACAGGAAAAAATCACAGAAACTCCTCGGGCCCTCCAGCTGACGAAACATGAGGCAGCGGGGATGCCCGGGGTGCCGGGTTGGCACACCCGGGCATCCAGCAGCAGATGCAGGACGAGCTGCTAACTGCTCGGATGGCTGAATAGGAGGCTGTCGTGGCGGCGATGATTCTCTTGAATCTCCAATGGAAACATGAGCTGGTGCAAGCGCCTGCAGAGCGACAACCGCTCCCACCCGAGTGCCTAGGACGGGTGCGGAGCTCAGCTGCGTACTGACTGGCATAACCTTGGGGACCAACCTGGGTGCAGGAACAAACCAGATGGCAGCCACTCCCACCTGAGGTGTAGATACAGGTGTATGAGGTGGCTGACTTACGGCTGCCCTGACCCTAGTGGCGGGAACTAGCGCAGGTGCTGGCTGGGTGACCACTGCCTCCACCTGGAGATCAGACGCGGGTGAGAGGTCAGGCAGCGCCACAGCCACCCTGGGAGTCAGCACAAAGTTCTGAACATTAACTTTGTCAGGTGTAAGCAGAGGAGCAACGACAGACAAAGACCTTAAATTCAAATTGTCCTGAGTTGCCCTTCTTGGGGAGCTAAACACACCTTCTGTCTTGGAGCACGATTTAAACAACATTTCAGACCTGAAATAAGTTGGCTCAGTGACACAAGTGATAGTTCTATTGTCCCTGGAAGCATGATTCTTAAGGCCAAGACTTGATTCGTGAACCCACATAAAACAACCAGGACTGTGTGCAGATGATTTTAACACAATAATTTGGCAGTCACATGGGATATAAGTACACTTATTGGAGTCTAAACCACTCGTTGGCGGGAATGAGTTATGGAGGGGTTCAGCCACACACACTGATCGGCTGTAGAAAGCTAGTGAGTGGAATGCACATGGTCTTGGCTTTGCACAGACAACATAGTGGACTGGCTCTGAGCACTCCGGCTGGATTGTCTTTAGATCGGCCAGTTCATTACCGGCCCAGGGGTGCAGTTAAAGGGCTAGCTGGTTTGTAACAACTAGCATGGCTCTCGACCCCGACAGTCTTGGAAACAAAAAATTCAACCTTGTCATTAGATGACGCAGAAGCATAACTGAAACAGTCCTTCAGTTTTGTATTAACAGAAATTGCAATTCCATTCTCAGACATAGGACAACCTGGCAGACCCTTAATAGCTGTCCAGCCCCGATGGACTGGTGTAGAAAAGCAGTCGCTGATGTCGGCCTCCAAAGCACTCACTCTGGTCAAACCATCAGCAGAGTGAGAAACATGGGGACCGATCAGCGCAGGAACATAACATACATCTTCATGATCAACACCAGACATTTCTTCTTTTGCTGGCCTAGTTATACAAGCAGAAAATTCATTATTTGACTTGGGAACAAGGAAAACAGACTCAGAAAGGGGGGGTGCTAGCCAAAGATAATACAGTCCTACTACTGGTCAGATCAGAGGCTCTCTCACTTGATTTGTAGTTAATGGACAGCAGGGGCTGAGACACAGTCTTTAATAAGGCCCAAGATGCTGTAACAGCCTCAAAAGAAGCCTTCTTAGTGAAAGACGCATGTCCTGGGTGTGCAGAATCATCAGCACATTCTGTTTCACTAATGTCCCCCTCAGCCTGCTCATTCATAATAACAGGATTTAACAGTACATCACTGGGCTTAATTTTCAGGACCAAAGAGTCTATGACCGGTTTGGTAGTGTCAGTTTCACAGTTCTGTGATGGCAATGTGTCTTCCCCAAGAATAACATGCCCAACATCAGAAATTTTAGCTTTATTGTCAATACAAAACGTGGGCACAAGATTAACACCTTCAACATTAGTAGTCAGAGGCATGGAAAAGGCAGCTTCTTCACTGGCCCCCGAGAAAACTGACTGTGACGGGGTGCATAGGGGGGTGACAGAGTTAACAGTAGAGGCAAATTGAGTCTCCATCTCTGAGACATTAACTGTCTTTCCAAGCCCCTCGCCCTCGTTACATCCAGGGCGATTCAGTGGCAAGAGAACATTGTCACTAACCCCTGAGTGCTGTGTCGAGCGACGACGACGCAGACGCCGCCTCCTCTTGGGGCGGCCACGAGTGCGGCGGCGTTAATTGTTGGGATCGGGTCTTCTTCCTCTTCCCACATCCTTGCCAGACAGGCGGCCAGAGACGAGAAGTCCTCGCGAGGGGGTGAGGGTGAGCGGCCGGTCCGAAGCAGGGCGACAGGTGGGAGCTCCTCCTCGGGAATGAGCCAAGGCTTCCAACGGAGCTCCTCCTCCCGATAAGCCCGTAACACCAACACAAAATCTATGGCCTCCACCGTCTCCGTGTGCTGGTCAGTGCAGCTTAATTGTGGCAGGGACGAGGGAGCCGATGGACGGTGAGACGATGGCAGAGTGGAAGTGGGCCTCAGCGTTCCACGTCTCACAGCCTCTGGCTCACGAGGCAGCGGCGATGACACCCGTTTAAGGGGCGGAGTTGTGGGTGCTGAGGCGGCGTTCAGGACCCTCTGGGCCAGCGCACGAGCACGAAGCTCCTCCTTAAGGGGGCCCAGGGAGTCAAACGCCTCGATGAGTTGGGGGAGCTGCCGCAACCGTGGCTCCTGCAACAAAATGGCATCCACGGCCGCCAATCCTGTGGAAACCACTCTTGGATCCGCGCATCCGATGATGCGATCCATTATGCAGCAGAGCCTGTTCAGCTCTTCTCCTATCTCCTCTGAAATGTCCGCTGAGTCCGACATGGTCGCGTCGTACTGTCACGGTCGCAGTGGCTGACCGTATGGAGAGTGTGTGGAGGACTCAGGCGCAGACACTGGTGAAGACATGAAACTGAGTTTTGAACGAAAAGCGAGCCTTTATTTCGGTTAAGACATGGGGTACAAAAAAGGCAGAATCACGGTGATGAGAACTAAACTATAACTAAACTGGGGAATTAATACTATGATAAATTATGAAGATATGGAAAGCTATGGCTAAGAATACGAAAGACTGGGCGTGAAAACATGGAGGGTGGGAACACAGACGACGCGACACAGACTGCATGAAACACAGAGACTAAATACACATAAGGGATGATCAGGGGAAGTGGCCACACATGGGAGCACAGCTGACACACATGAACCTAAAGCCAGGACAGGAGAAGTGAAACTAAATACACTGACATTGAATACAGACTTTCAAAGTAAAACAGGAAACATGGAGATTAGACATGACATGAACTAAACATAACCACGCAGACATGACGCATGACAGGTAGACGCACGAACCAGGGAGACTGAGTACAGGAGGAGATGACATAAACAACTAAGAAACAAAGGACTAAACAGCAACCTAGAAATGAACTAGGTGAACTAAACTAGGGCACAAATGAATACCAAAGATACATAAAAAACTCAAACACTGGGTCACACGACCCAGGACCATGACAATATTCACATTTTAACATTTTCTCAACAACACAGTGTAATCGCATAATCAACATATAGCCTGTAAACACATTTTCCTTCACACATAAACCCAGTAATCCTGTAGTAGAAAAAGCATTAACCATTAGTGTGTCCTGCTGTAACTCACATCATTAGATCACATGATTAACCCTCTGCTGTAGAAAAGTAATGTAAATATTAGCGCTGCGCAGGTGTACACACATTTTCTCATAGTGATGTCTGTGAGCAACACAAGCCCATGAATAACACACCGCTGGTAAATCCACAAACACAGAAAGTGGGATTTAAAAGGTTAAATCAGCACGGCCCAAAGCTCACGCAACCCAGGATGTTGCTGTCACCTTTCTGCTCCTGTAAAAAGAAACACACATAGATTCATCCACCCTTTTGTCATTTCTAGGTGGAGGTGCAATCTTACATACTGGTATCAAATCAGTCAAGTCAGTCAAGTCTTGTCAGCTTTTACCAGTCCAGTCAGTTCCCCATTTTTTATTTTCACTCATTCTTCATTCATTCATTCCTTCTTTGCTGATAGTGGAACCTATCGTCGCATTTCGTTTCCACCCTCAGCAAAAGGACGTCATTTCAAAAGAAAAAGAAGAATTTTAGATTGGATTACCTCGCTGAATCCTTTTTGACAGAGACTCTCATTGTCCCAAATAAGTGGCTTTCTCCAGAGCCCATTGTAATATTGGAGAAACTCACTTGCAACGGTTTTCCCGACATGTCGCATAGCACTTTTAATTCCCATCGTGCAGATCTGCTTAAAGAAAAGAGATTCCCAAACAAAAATCCCAGTGCACTGTTCAAAAGTAAAATAAAAAAAAAATTAAAATAACAGATCAAACTGAAAAACAAAAGTAAATAAAAATACAGAAGTCTTAGGACTTGTCCCAGAATATTCTTTCTCTAATAGGTGAAAACACACCAAATCTAAGACTTGATGAAAAAAAGAAAAATGCCTCAGCCAATTAAATCCCTAAAACTTTCATCAACCAACCACACGCTTCACACAAAGGCAATATTCTTTGAAATGATCAGTTTCTCTCTTCGTCACCAGGTGTGTGCCATGGTAAAACCTCCCCCATACATCAGAAACAAAAAACAAAACAAAAAACTAAAAGTCTCCTAGTTTCACTCATTTAAACTCTGGCTGCAGGATTATGTTCACCCCTGCTATCATGCAATAATATTCCCCAAAATAATACTAATTTATGTATCACTTCTCAACCCACTCAATGAACCAGACAGGATGATGGTAACAGTATTGCCTACTTAAAATTGTGTTTAATCCTCATGAGCTCCATTGCGTGTGTGTGTGTGTGTGTGTGTGTGTGTGTGTGTGTGTGTTAGTCGGGTTAATACATTTTCCATTTCTGTGTGTCCTTTTATGTACCTTCCCCCTTTTTTTCTGAAACAAAACTCCATGCACTCAAAATTTGTTTCAGAAACATCTAAATGAAAATCTCTGTCTTAGTCAGGCACAGCTAAACCCCAAATGCTTGCAGGTTACCATTCGGCAACCACGCTGTGTGTTATTAACCCCTTCTACAAATACCCTCTTTTGATGTGTAACACTTTATGTATGATTTTGTGTTATCTCTAGTGCATATCATGTGCATGTGTGGTGTTGTCTTTCCATTTTCTCTAACAGTACTCTTGCATACCTCAGTGCTTGTCTTCCTCCCCCTTTTGTGGTGGTCTGGACACTTTGTCAATCCTCCACTTCAAGGCAGTCGTTTGTCTCCCTGGATTCCTTAACCCAATTTGATTCCCCACACTAAAACAGCATTCCTCTGTCCTCGCCTGCTCCTCTCTCTCCATTCTCCTCTCCCACCTTGCAGTCCAATGGCAGTTCTTCATTTCAGCTTTGTCCCGTGTTTGCTCCCACTGTCTCTTTCATTGCCATCTTGCTCCAAACATGGCAAGTGTCAAACTCCAACAATCTTCTCAAAGGTCCTTCACACACAGTGAAGTTGCAGCTTGCTGGAAACGCATCTCCATTCATCCAATCAAGATGATGGATCTTCTCTTTCTGATGCCGTTTGCCCATAGTGCTGCTGGACCTCTCTGCTCAGGACTCTGGTATTGTCTCTTGGACTGCTGTCCACTGTTGATGTTCATGCTTGTGCTTCTGGAACTGCACTCTGTGTCTTCAGGGAGAGATTATCTTCCTTGGAGCTTGTTTGTTCAGGATGAGGACGGGAAGCTGCAAAACAATTCAGCCAAAAATTCTGGCTGGGTGTTTCTAATGATCTTAACCTATAATTTTCTTCCGACTGCTGCCCGTGGAGAATTGATCCAGGTCCGTTCCCCACCTGTAATCGACAGACTGAGAGACTTTCGTTATTCACTGTGACTGCAGATGTTTTCATCACTCCTAAAGCAACACATCTCCACTTATTTTGTTTTGAACTCTATTGACTTTAAACCCCGAAAATGAAATTTTATTTGTTCTTAACCACAAACACAAAAAATCTTCTTGATGTTGTTGTCAATTATTTTCATCCACAACACTCCAAATCATGTTTTCTTTTGTGTCCAGTAGGGGAAGAAGGTGACCTGTAGTGTCACTGCTTCCCTCAGTTGGAGACAATTTCCCACGCACACTTCCACACTTTTTATTTTCTTTGTTTTCATTATTTTCTCTCTTTTTTTACCCCATTGTTTTACACCCACACATTAACCTGTAAACTCATACCTCCAACATCATTCTCCTTTCACCCCAACAGCTCTCATACAGTCAGCAATCAAATTCTCCATTCATCCTTGAATACTTGATCACCTTTAAATGTCACTATTAATTTTATCAATTTATTTATCATTACTTTAACACTAATCCATTGTTTAGTTTTCTTTATTTATTTTAGTTAATTTTCTCCTATTTGATCACTTTGATTTCTTGACTATTATTATTTCACAGAAAATCAACTAATCTACTTTGTCTCCCTTTTTTTGTCATCAAGGAATTCACACACACACACACACACACACACACACACACACACACACACACAGGGCTCAGGTGTAAAGTAAACTCAAACTATCACACACATCCTCTTCATCATCCTATTCTATCGCTATATTTTAATCATCATATTGTTTGGATCATTGATTATTAATGAGTAATGAAAAATCATAATTGTATAATGCCATTAACTTTTATTACTTCCTTTCTTACTTCCAAAGTCCTAAATCATGTGATGAGGGGCCATAAATCACCGGTTTGACATCAGGGCTGTAATATCCTCTCAGCACACAACAGACACTTTACCTTGGATTAACAGAAAAGACTTACGGTGTGTTCACACCGAACGCGATAGAGGCGGCCAGAGCGTCAGGTTTACATGTAAAGTCAATGGAAAGAGCGCGATGACACGCGATTGCGCGTCCAGCGAAAAATCGGAAGCAGATTTGCGTCGCGAAAACGCCTGAAACGCCTGAAACGCGCGTCAGTGTAGCACGTGGGGCGCGTTTGACTCGCGAAAAAAACCACGCGCGTGAATTTTTGTGTTGCATTTTGTGCATACGCGTGTTTCGCCTCTACCGCTCGAGTTGGAAAAATCTGAACTCCAGCGTCAAATCGCGCCGCGACAACCAATCAGGAGCCTGGTGACGTGGCTGTGACCTAGGTCAAAGGGGCAGATCCAGCCTAAGCCCTTCATTCTTTAATGGAGGGAAGGCTAATCAACACCGTAGCAAACAACCCGGAGCTGTACGACACCAGCTGCTTTGTGTACCGAGACAGGAATATAAAGGACCGAGCTTGGAGGAAGATATGTGAAGAGATCGGGCAACCTGGTGAGTTCATTCATTTCTCTTTTTACATTTTTCACTGACCCGAGGAAGCCGCACAAAAGCTAGCAAGCCACCGCTATTTTCCCACTGATGTACAAATACCGTTCTGCTTTTATGCATGTTGTCATATAGGAATATATTTTGTTTATTAATAAACAGCACACAGTGGTCCCGCTCATCCGTCACTGCCTCGCTTTTTCGCTGATTTCTTTCTTTTTTTTTTTTTTTGCACAGTACAGCATTGCATTCTGCAGCCTGATTGACAAATCTCCTCCGTGCTGTGTCTCCTGCGCTTGTCAAATTTATCATGTTTTGTTTTTATAACCATCACGTCCAATAGATAAAACAGCACAAAAACACCCATAACTATGACCCTCATTCGGAAATAGACACCTGCACCGCGAGGGAAAAAGGCGCACAAAAGTGGCAGGCAGATGAAGACAAAACACGGCATAATAATACTTTTACGTTTTGCAATCTACAAAGGTTTGCACTTTGAGAAACAACTTGTGAGAACTGTGACTAATGTTCATGTGTGTGGGGGAAAAAGTGTATAGAGTGCGTGGCGAGGGGCTAGTTATTCTGACAACCCCTGCTGCAATAAATGAGGGACCACTGTATATACTTTCTCTATGACTATTGTATTCAACCTGTTAACATTTAATATTGTCTTGATAGAACCAGCTGATTCTGCAGCAGAGCATCCCCTGTTGCTTCTCCTTGCTCCCCAGTCCCTCAGCTCCTGCTGCTGCACCCACAGGTATGTAATTGTAGCATCAGATGTACAGCAAGCACTGATAGCTTTTTACTCGGTGGGATTCCCTTGTGATCACCTTTACTAAATATCTACAACCAATCTGATTATATCCTGTTTTTTTTGTTTGTTTGTTTTTTCAATGTTAAAATTAAAATCTAGTAGCAGCCTTCTCATGTCTTTGTGTTTTGTGCTGTTTTACAGGCCCAGAGAGGAGGACAGCTCCGAGGCAGATGAGGGACTGGTCCCAGGACGGTCCATCGGCGGTGGAGCTGGCCATCCTGGTGTCCCTGAAGAGGCCACGCCAGTCTCCAATGGAGCATTCCCTCCTCAGCCTTGTTCCTGCTCTGGAGAGCAGCTGGGTCCTTTTTATTCCTGTCTCTCTGTAAATACTTATATTTTATATATTTATGTTTAATGTTTTTCTGTTTGAGAATTTTAATATTATTTCAAATAAATTTTTATAATGACTAATGTCTCAGTTCTACTACACAGCAAATGTTGGCACACGACTTGACACATGTAGAATTTATTTCATATTATACTAATGACAGAATATACTAATACAGTGGGATGCAAAAGTTTGGGCAACCTTGTTAATAGCCATTATTTTCCTGTATAAATCGTTAGTTGTTACAATAAAAAAAAGTCAGTGAAATATATCATACAGGAGACACACACAGTGATATTTGTGTTAAATGTGATAAATCAAGCAGGTGCATAAATTTGGGCACCACAAAAAAAGAAATGGAATAAATATTTAGTGTATATCAATGTGTGTGTCTCCTATATGATATATGGGGGGCCTTTGTCTGGACGTGCTTCCCATCCAGAGCTCCACAGCAGAGAGGGAAGTTCCAGCGCTCCTGGAATCCCTCTGTGATGGACCGCCAGTCTCCAGGTGAAGGCACAGCCATGAAGTCGTCCACTAGACAGTCCCAGATGGCCGTCGCTACCTGGGGGGTGATCTGGCACACCGTGGACACACCGACTCTGAAACTGAACGCGATGGTCCTGAAGGAGTCCCCGGTGGCAAGGAACCTGGACAAAATTGTTCAAAATTAGTATTATGTGTACTGCAGTTACAAAATACATTATTCAAATTCCAAAATACTTTTGTGATGTCAGATTTAAATGACAAAACTTAAATCTTACATAAAACATTTTGTAATTATAAGGATAATTACATAATATATATTAGATATAATATAAAACAGTCAGTTGTGTTTTGTTTTAACTTTACCATATCATAATTTGATTGGTAACAACTTTTACCCCTACAGTGTGTCAATCACTCATAATTCCTCAACATGTCAATCAGGTAGGAATGAAGTAAGACATTAATAGAAATAAAGAGTTGTATGTTGACATGTAGCCCTTTCCTTGCTTAAATCATTGTTAATATTTTTGAAAAATTAACCTGTGATAAGACAGCTTATCAAGATAGAATATGCTAGATAGAACCATATAACTAAAGATGAACCAAACTGTTCACAATTTTATCTAACTCTCAGTTTTAAGAAAGGCTGCTGACCCCTGTTATAGAGTCTGACAGCTGCGGGGATTATATACTAATATTCAACTATACCAGAATTAAACCAGGTCTAAATAAAAAAAAAAAAGGAGTGAGTATCACTACAAAGATTAACCCACAGTGGGCCTCATACCACAGTTTGATATCAGCAAACACCGAGAGCATACATTGATAGACACCACAGCCATGCTATCATTGCTAACACTGATAACAGCATAAATTGAATTAAATCGGGACTTGATGAGAACTGTCGAGTATCACTAGAAATATTATAAACAGTCGTCTCCATACCACAGTTTACTATCAGTAAACACCGACGGCATTCACTGATAGCATACCACAGCCATGTTAGCAGTGTATAAACGATAGTTTAGCATATATTAGCACAGGTATCAATAAAGGACTACCGTATTAAACACTTTTACTAACCTCAGGCAGATGGACAGGCGCTCTGCAGGTGGGATTGAGCGCCTGTAGTTGGTGTCTAGGCGGGCGATTCTGGGACCGACGCGGGACAGCAGGTCCTCAAACTGGGCGAGTGAAAGACGGTGATATCGCTGAAATCGGCCGTCATCCAGGCGCTGCTCCTCGAGCAAGTGGTGAAACTCACCAAACTGCTCACGCCTCTGGAGGACCTGATGGACCCAGGTACGGCGAGGACGTCCTTAACGCCGCTGCTCTGCTCTCCACAGTAAATAGAGGAGGGAGACTCTCTCTTCAAACGCTAGCTCGACAGCTGCCATCTAGCAAAGATACCGTCTGGCACAACTTCCTCCCACATTTATGGCAAGCCATTAGTATGGCAAGCCATTAGCGTTTTGAATAATTAAACGGCGTTTTTTACGCCGTTTCTTAATCAAACGGGTTAGAAAAGTGGCGAATTTTGGCACTAATGGCTCGCCATACACATTTCCGGTTCACCCTTGGCCCTTGGCACGACACCGGCGAGGCTTCAAACGTCTCAGTGTATCATGACGGCTGGAGGCTTCAGAGCTTCAGGTGTGGAGGTTCTGCTCCAGATGTCCTCAAACTGAGGACTGGGGCACTTAAAGGAGACCATTTCTGATCTCAGGTCAGATTTCAGACTCTGTTCCTTCTCAGATAGAGCAATAAAAACGAGTCAGACAGCTGAACTATTCCAAGCTGTCACATTTATACCGTTAAAGCTCTCGTACACGTTCATGTCTGCTTTATTTTCTGTCACATTTCACTTGTTCACTTTGATCCAACAACGTTCTGCACATTTTCACTTTGATTTCAACCTTTATTTGGATCATTTTTACACACAAACTCTGGAAAGAACATTTCTTTATTGTTACGCCGTTTTACAAGTTTAAACCCCGCCCCTACACAGGGGCGTGTCCACAGTGGGGGCACCGACCCCATTGAATGACAGCGTGGATAGGACCAGTGCTGGAATGTAACAGAGTACATTTACTCGAGTACTTTACTGATTGAAGTATTCCTATCAGGATGTGTCAGACGTGATTGGAGCCGTGAGGATTTAGGTGTGAACACATTTGAACACAGCCACAGGTAAAACACTGCCCAGGTAATCACCAGCAGCACCTTTAAACCTTGCTGGGTGGATCTCTGGAGCTGAGGGGAACTTGTTTTTTGGGGCCTGGGTCACAGCGAGGACGTCAGTGGAGTCCATGTTTAAGCCTCTTTGGGGAGAACGGGGAAGCTGAGCTGGTCTGTTACTGTCTGATATAAATAGCATGAATATGATTGTTGTACAGAGCACAAAGCAGAAGGCCATGTTGCTTCAGTTCACGTCTTATTTGGTGTGTTTTCACTGAGGGTTCGGTGGCAGACACGTCTGAGCTCAGTCTGCTGTCAGAAACACTGCAGCACTCCAGGAATTCACTCACACTCTTTCAGAAAGTCCCACAGGAGCCAAACAACAGCCATAAAGGCGCTTCCTGCTGGGACGCTCGGCCTCACACCACAAGCAATATGTCCACATGTCCACAAGAGGGCGCCAGTCAGCACAGCATCCACAGCAGCTTGTAAAGACTGCAGAGCTGACAGCAGATCACAGGGCGTTTCTCAATATGTGTACTTGTGCGTACTTGCGTTCTCATGTACTCGTGATACGTCATCAGTCGGAGACCAAGTACTGTTCCAATTCGAAGTACGCATCAAGCCGAGAACGCGAAAAAGTCCCAGATGTGTTCTCGCTCCGCCCATTTTATCGAGCATGCATCGGTGTGGACTTGGTACAGCTAAATATCCCAGAATGCATTTCGTCCAAAACTCAACAGTGGACTCCCGGCACATCGTTTTCAACCCCGCCCCCGCTCGCGGTCTTCTCACTACACTCAAAAAAATGAAATTGGGTAGTTGTTACATGCACAAGATCCAAACTTGTAATATGAACTAAATAATTCCATGTTTCTATGGTGAACGTAATTAAATCATGTAGCATCTGCATGAAATTCAGCAATGTAATTTGTTCTTGTTGAGATGACATCATACAATCTAGTAGGAGTGGTTAGTTGCCTGGATCCAGTCACTCTTACTGGATTGTATCATAGCCACACAGAAAGGGCAAATCAGCAGCTTGAATTCAATTTAATTAATCTTTATTTATTTAGCACCAAATCGAAACAACAGTTGCTGCAAAAGTGGATCAAGAGAAAGCATGACTCCAGGAGAGGAACTGTGGTACTGAATGACAGTAACATCACAGCACCCACCCAGCTGTATAGAAACTCCGTCATGCTAGCTAGCACGCAGTACGAGTTATTGTAACTGACTGTAAAAAGTCAGCACAACGAAAATAAACTCCACCTAAACTTGGTTTATATCTGACCCAGATAGACTCCAGGTCATAACTTCTTACCTGAAGTTCAGTTCACCTGACACTCGGACCGGTGGCTGCCTCGGGTCTCTCCTCCTCCTGCCTCCCCTTTGCCTCATCCACCTGCTGGCCTCTGGGAGCTCTGCCATAGACACCACCAAACAACTGAGTTATTTTTACACATCGCCCAGCATTTGGCCAATCCACCAACTTTCATTATTTATACCGTTACAAAAACAACAAAAAACAACAACAACAAAAAAAACCCCATCGGCCCATAAAAACGAAAAATCACCATCGGCCCTGTTAAAACCTCCCAATTCTTTTGATCTTTGGGCTGAAGGAAGGACAATACTTGGTGTATAAATGCTCAATCAACAATTATTTTATTTTATATAATTCAACACTTTATGAGCATAAACCATCCGGATGGGGAAACATACATGAAGAGGGTCACAGCAAATCTCAAAATGGTGGAGGATTACTCAACCTCTTATAGCCTCTAGTGGCCCCCACCTAGTCATAAAAATCTAAACCTTCACATGTTTTCTAATTCCTAGCGAGCCTGACTTATGGCCTTGGCTCCCTGTCTTTCTGCTCTCTGTAAAGGTGGGGGTATGGAATGTGGTCTGTCTCTTCTATTATCGGCACAAGGCCCTCTGCACCCAACATTCTCTTCATGGTTCAGCAGTATGAAATGTCAAGAAACAGTGTAACACATTCACAGCAGATCAGTGGTACAGGATAATACACACCTATCTAACAAATCTAATGATTGTCACATTCTTTTAACTCAGAAGTATAATGGAAACTAAACTGCATACACATCTGTCAAAAGAGAATATTGTATAATGTGATCAGCTATATGAAATGTATCTTATTTTATCATTAAGCACATGTCTATGTGACTTTTCACCAAGTAACTTGTGTGATGAACCTATTCAGCAAATAACCGCTTCCTGTTTTCAGAGAACATTTAGATGTAGAGAAGTGAAACCTCAGCTCTTTTGCGAGAACATACAGATGTAGAAAAAAGGGAAAAACCCGCTGCTTGAGTGACGTTGTCATCTTTGTAACACACACACATACAGAACAAACTTGTATAAATAAAGGTCGCAGACAGTCGTGGGGCGCAGATTTGTGCGTTCCATGACTGCCCCTCGCGAGTGAAAAACTTCTGCAGTGTTGTGTTTTCTGACTCAGATGTCTCAGCTGAAGAACGGCAGGGTGATCTAAAGAAATCCCCTGTCAACATCACACCATCTAGACTAAAAGATGTAATATGACCTACAGCAGTATCATGATTCAACTACTTTGATTACAGATATAAGGTAACATATGATAACATAATAATCTCACAGCCCACTGGGCAAATGCCCGGTATGCCTGATGGCCAGTCCAGCTATGCTGTCCAGCACCTGGCTGCCACTCTCATAGTTTCCTATGGAAGTGTTAAGGGTGTTTCTGAACAGCAATTAGGATCGCACAGATAAAAGGAACCCCAATACCACGTTACAGATGCTCCTCATAAGCACATTTTTGGTCACATTCTTTGTGGTACTTAAAGAGCAAAGCCCACTTCCTTTGTGCTTTTGCTCTTCTATTTAGGTGTAAGAGGCATACACGTAGCTTTCACAGCTTTCTCTTCCCCCCTCTCTGGCTTAGCAGAAGTGCCTTGAATTACAAGACTTATGCCCTCCTTCCCTCCTCCCATATTCTCAAATCTGTTTACTAAAGCTAGATAAATTGTGTTCATGTGTGTAATTGCCATTTGGTTAACAAAGGTTATTTTGTGCAATTGATTTCTTTTTTAGTGCTGTTCAAATCACACAAAAAGAAAAAAAGAGAAAAGAAAAGAAAAGCTGAGTTTCTAATATGGGAGAGAGTGGGAAGCCTAAAACACTCAAAAACTTAACCTAGTCTAACTTGCATAGATGAGTCAGCATGTTGCTTGTGGTGTTCTTCCTCTTTAAATTCTCCCCAATGGCTGGATAGGCAATAACTCCCCTGGGAATGATATTCTTTGCAGTTTTTCTTTAAGTGGTTAATGTCATAATTGAATTACCTGAATGATTTGTATTTAAAAAAAATGAAGAAATTCAGCTGAAAACACATTTATTTCAAAAGAGATATGAGGACAGAGCAGAGCACAGCTAACATGGTTTAGCTGCCAGCAGCTGGACAGGCAGTGAGCCAGTGGCACGTGTGACATTAAGTCTATCAAATTTTAAAAAGAAAACTAGCTTCAGTTTAAAAACAGCCAGAGAAAGTAAAGCAGTGGAAGGTCCCTCTCCAATGTTGTTACATAAGCTAAGCTCATATAGTTATAACCAGTGATGGGAATAACGGCGTTACTTTTTTCAGTAACGAGTAATCTAACTAATTACTATTCCAAAGTTTTAGGAGTGACGGCGAGAGAGAGAGAGAGAGAGAGCAGAAAAAGAGAGAGCGCGAGTTTTGAGACGTGAGATTTGTGACGTTTAGCGTGTTTGGAGTGTGTAGTTAATGTGTTGTCTTGTGTAGTTAGTGTGTAGTGTTGTGGATAGTTTTGTGTTGTGTGTCAGAACAATGAGGCGACTGCTGTCTCCAGGTAGAAACAGCAGTGATACACCTGCTGCTGTCAGACCTGCAGGTATCAGGCTGTGATGTTCTCCTTTATAGTGGACAGAAATTATGTTTTTGGAGTGGCACAAATAATTTGTGTGGCATCTTATTGAAGAACAGCTGATTGTTCTTTAAATAGTTTGAAATGGTTATTTAAAAAATCAAGGTAAATGGATGCAAATAACTTTGTTGTTTGCAAAACTTGTGCAGAGAATTTTAAAATTGACAATTAATATTTGCATTTGAAGTTATGAAATATGATTCATTAAAGATGTTTATGGTTGTTACAGTAAAAATATAACTTTTTCTACTCTGATTTTATGGTTTTTGTCTGATTTTAGATCAATTCTGGTTATACAGTATGACAAAATGAAAACATGACTGTAAATTCAGGCACGCGAGGTTGTGCTAAAAAGAATGATACAAACGTTGAACGTTCTTTGTTTTTTTTTAAGTAACGCAATAGTTACTTTTCCAAGTAATTAATTACTTTTAGAATATTGTAACTCAGTTACTAACTCAGTTACTTTTTTGAAGAAGTAACTAGTAACTATAATTGAATTACTTTTTCAAAGTAACTTGCCCAACACTGATTATAACTAAAAGTCATCCCAAGTAATCACTTCAGTTGATGGCAGTTTCAAAGGAAAGCTCAGGAACAATGACGTAGAATTATTAAGCATTACTATGTGAATTAACTGAGGTTAGCAAGTTACCTCAGTATCACAAATACAACAATGAAAATATTTCTCAACTTAAAAAAGAGAAAGATAAATAGTTATGATAGTTGCTATGGCAGGTTATCAGTAGGGTACAGGGATAAAATCAGTCCTGTGTGCTTCATTCTTGTAGAAAATCTCTCTATGTAGCAGACTGTAAAAAAATTGTAATACAGACTAAAGTCTTTTGAGAAATGAAGGTTGAAATATGCAATTTCACACTGTGCAAGTTTAAAAATGTGTGAAAATGAAGTTTTCACAGGCCTTTTTGCCGTCATGTAAAAAAAAACAAAGCACACCCAATGTTTCAGTAGGTTGGAGAACCACCTTTAGCGGCAATAACTTAATTGACAATTTTCTGTATGATGTCATCACTGTAGCACCACTGTAGCTTGACCACCTTTCCAAACAGCCCACAATTGTTCATTCTTTTCCTATTTTTACTATCATGAACGTTAAAATCCTAATTGAGACCTGTAGAGTATTTCATTTGCTTAGTCTTAGCTGAATTTGCCTGGGAAGACTGTGACGTTGTGTTAATAGACACATCCAAAAAACAGCAAACAGACAAAATCTATTGGTTAATAAAGTCCATTTCACTAACAGCACATGGCTGCTACTTACATGCATCCTCGGAAATCCCATGAAGACAGTAACGGTGTACTTAGTTTTTCACACCACAATACAATATTGTAGATTTTCCTCATAATCTTAAGTCTGATTTGCTTGTGGCTAGCTGGAGTGTCAGGGTCCAGAAAATGGCAAACTCATTGTGCTGCAGTGGATAAGACACGATCTGCTATCAGATGGATACGTCTTCTTCTACCGAGATGATCTCCCACATAAATACCTCCAGCATCCTCATTTTAAAGATCGAGTGAAGCTGAGAGACCCACAGATGAAAAATATGGATATGTCCATCATCCTGAGCAACACCACCATTAATGACACTGGAATCTATGAGTGTTGCATAATTGTGGAAGACACAGGAGACAGCAGGCGAGCTACCTCTGAGATCAAGAATGAAATCATGCTGAAGGTTACACAAGTGAGTGAGTAGAATTGTGATCAGAGTGCAGAAGATTATGTCTGTTTGAAGAGGAAATGGATTCTGTTCTGTTCTTCACTCATCACCTACCTGACAGCTGACACCTCACACCTGTTTCTCACCTGCAGGTCAGACAGGAGGACACACAGAGGATGGAGGGAAGGAGGAAGAGACTGGATTCAGTATCGGATTTAATGGACTGCTGATATCTCTGGGATTTTCTACAGTTGGATTTATTCTTCTTGGCTTTTCTATTATGATGCCTAAAAAACAGAAAAAAAAAGAATCACATCATCCCAGCTCTTTCTAGTGAAGAGGTTGACACACAGTGAAGTAAATGTGTAGACAATAATATTCAGATATCTCACATAAGCTTAAATACAAAAGAGTAACTGAAGTAGTCATCTTAGTTCAAACTTAATAACAACGGGTGGCATGGTGGTGGGGGGCGGCATCACAGGCATCGGCAAAAAACCCCAAAACAAAACAAAACAAAACAAAAAAATTGCTCTTACTCATGTTTCCCCGACATCAGCCAGCGCATATTGGGAATGTCATAGGCACCGATCGGTTTTCTATCGCCCATTTGCTGGGAGTAAGGGCGCCCTCTGTTTGCGAGGTGCGCCTGCTGCTTGCGGCACAGGGAGGAGAGGGCGGGGCGGCGGGGGATTCTCTGGCTGGCTGGAGCAGCATCTAATAACCAACTCGTAAAATAAAACAAAATGAAAACAAAACAACAGACACGAAAACACCAGACATCATGATACAGACTTATAATTTGCACCGATGTTTTTTCGAAATTCTGTACGCGAAAAGTGAGCGCGAGAGCCCTCGGTGCGCCTGCTCGCTGCTGAAGTCAAAGTAAACTTTGTCATCTCCGCTACATACAGTCCAGTATATAGAGAGATGAGACGACGAGGCTCCAGTTACAGCAGTGCAAGTAAACAAACAGTATATATAAGAAGAGTAAGAAAATAAATATACACTTTAGGACTCGGGCTAAAGGGATCAATGACAATTTAAAATTTATAATTTACAGTTTGATGATTTAAAGTCTCACACACAATCTGTCGAAAGGGGAGGGGGGGCGGCTGCTTCCAAATAGAGCACATTTCATTCATAATGATGTAAATCCAAGCCCATTATGTATTCCTGATTTGAATCCTGGGTTGTGTGAAATCCCAGAAATACACCTTAGACAAAGTGAATCTGTGAACTAAGGTGTAGGTCTGTTAGGTTATGTCGTGGTGATCCAAGAGTTGGGGGATTTGTACTGGAGTGGAAAATTAAAACCAATGGAAGATGGACAAGAAAAGTTCAAAGCCATCAGGTGCTCAGTTTAGAAAAAATAGAAAAGAAGAGGAGAAACGAGTAAAAGATACATGTAAGCAGATGTGTCATTGGATAATGGCAGGTCATCCTGAAACAATCAGAATCAGAATACTTTATTAATCCCTAAGGAAATAATGTGGGTTACAGTTGCTCCAAGAAGAAATGGTAAAAATAGTAACAGTAACAGACTAAACTCCAAACAATACATTATGTTACAGATTTTAATATTAATTAGTCATTGTCAATTGTTGATTTGTCTTGTCCTTTCTCATTGTATGACAAATTATGATGGCTGTTTGGTAGCCATACAATGCATACTCCCTCTCTCTCTTCATATGTGTGTGTTTCTCTGGCGAAATTCAGTATGGTTCCGACAACAGTTTTATGTTAATGTATAATCCTTAATATGTTTTATGTGCGTGTGTGTGTGTGTGTGTGTGTGGGGGGGGGGGGGGGGGCTGTTCGCCCGGGGCGCCAAACAGGCTAGGACCGCCACTGGTGACACACATCTGCACCACGTTTGAATTCGTTTCATGCACAACACATTTGTAACTTTCATTTGTGTCTGTTTGTGCATCTTGCAAATAAACCTTTGAGCTGAATGAAATAATATTATGTATTTATTTTTGGCCTACATCAGTAAGAAATGCCAAATTATATACAAAAAGTTATAGAAATAACTACTACAATTGGTCATCATGATTTTAATATTTTGTGTTTTCCATAACAATGAAATACATCCTGAACAAATATCACACATCAATATTTCATTAGTGATATGTAAGATATATGTTCTTCATTCTGCTCTCGATGATGTCAGATCGACAATTTGACCAGTTCAGTCACTTAAAGTCAAAACCTCCTCCTCTTCCCCTGTGACAGGATGCCAGGGTTGTGGTTTTCGGGGAAAGCAATGGTTTCTCTATTTAAATGCAACAAAGAAGAGAGAAAAAGCTTTCAAATGGTCAAAGTGAACGACACTTACTATAAAGCATCAAAATTAGCTGACATAAAGGGGAACATGCGAACCTCTGTGAGGCCTTCACTGAATGTTAAAACAAACATTGTGAGTGGCTGAAGTCAGTCAGGAAGCCACAGGCAATAATAAATACACAATTAGTGATTTAGTTTAACGTGACTTGTTATCTTCTGATCGTTGATCGTGTTACATATTCGTTGAAACAATTCACATCATTGTGTAGCCGACTGTGGTTCAGAGGAAGTGAGCTGAGAGGTGGTGTGAATGCTGCTTTCCCGACAAGGCAGAAAAACTTCCTGCGGGTTTACCTGTCACTGACTTCCTGACATCGCAGGTGCTTCTTCTTCTCTCGCCCCCCTTCCCCCACCCCCTGCTAATTAAATCATGAACCTGATCAATGATCAGCTGATTGGCTTTTCTCTCATTTGTTTATCGCCCACTTTGCTCCACAAAGAGGAAACCAGCAGTACCTGCGCAGGGGCGGGTCTAGCAACGTTTTGCCGGGGAGCCAGGTAGGGCAGTAACAGGGAAAGAAAGAAAGAGAATAATAAAGTTCATTAAAGTTGATAACGTCGATTAAGCATCATGAGGCGGAGGGTGGGGGGTGGTTCCCTATTTTCTTTGCTGGGAGATGGCAACCCTGTTAGTCAGGTATCTGTAATTATTGATTATGTTGTTTAATATTTTCATTAAGTACTGTTAGGAATGCCAGAATAGAGATGATGGTGTAGGTTTATTAGATTGATACATATATACCAACAACACAGTGCACATCACTGTCACAACAGTGTTTGTTTTCAAGGCTTTATGACTTTTCTTATAATACCTGGTGGGCTGGTCTCTACTCAAAATGCCTGGGCTTTTTTCTTGCTGCAGTCCAACCCTGTATATCATTTATTATTTACAGTGGAGTTTGTTGGTAGTTTGTCCTCTGTGGATAATAAAATAAAAATACACATTTAAGCTCAAATCAAAACAAAGTTTGAGCATCTAAATCAAGTTTAGAGCACAATCTTAAGATCTGAGGTTTCAGATCTGGTATTGATCTACAGGTACGCCGTCAAACAGAAGCTAAAAAATAGAGTTCTGTTGGGACTAAACGTTGATCTGTGTTTACAGAAATGTTCACAAGAACATGTGTAACATCTTCGGTGCAGGATTTTTGCCATGGATCATACTCTCTGTGACTCTGGCCTCTGGTTCTCTTGGTTTAACTTTGATTTTTTTCTGTGTGAATACAAACCAAACCACCAGTTTGCAAACTCATCAACTGATTCGGACCAGAGTAAAAAAAATATAAATGTGTGAAAATGCCTTACTGTGCTGAAATTGCATCTACTGGAACACAGAACACCCACCAAGAATATATGTTCAGTCACATTAATCTGAGTTAGATCTGCAGACGAACTCTAGTGATCTCCACGTTTGGCTGTGGGACAGTAAGCTTTTATGTTTAAATGGATCCAGTTTAAAGTTTCAGAGCTCTAATGTGCAACCACCACCTTAGAGATAAACAGCGGCACTGAGAGCGCACTCAGTGACAAAATAACGTATCTTTAATAACTTTAATTAAAATCTTAATTTTATCACTCTGTGGGATAAATCACCACATCAACGATTTTCTCCATTAGTCTTTTTTTTGTTATTGTTAAGTGTTAGCAAAGGTAACATGTGCAGGAATTCTGGTGTGTATATCCAGACTGCACTGAGGATATTTAAAAAGGAATAAACACACAACAGCCTTCAGCCATCTTCTAGACTTGAACTCACTCCTGAGAGAGAGAGAGCGTAACTTTATTGACAATTCACCAATACATACACAAGGAAATCACATGTCAAAAACAATGCATCTTATTGGTGGCTCCCATCTTGCTTCTCTCTGCATCAACTCAAGCAATGCCTGTGTTTGCACAAGACTAAATAAAGGTGTCCTTACAACTGAGACCATATTTTATCTATGTCAACAGTAAGTGTTGCTCTTTATTGTTGTATTTTTTTAATGTTCTTTATACATTTTATCATTATCATCTAAGATAAGGTCTCTGACTGGAGTATGTGGCACTCATAGGAATCTTTGTATGCAGAAAGAGGAATGTCATATAAGGCATGAAACATCCCCTTTTTACCCATCAGCCTTAAAAGGCCTGTTGAGATTTTATTACCAGCCGTTGCTCTGTGCCACAGCACCAAGAGTTAACATAAACCATGCTTATCACAGATAGAATGGATTCCCATTAAGCAGAAAGTGCAGCAGATTTGAGTGCGGCCACTTTGTGCTTATCATATTCAGTGTGCTGTTTATTTTAAGTACGGGTCAGTTTGAGCAAATATGATGAAACATGTTTCGTCCCAGTCTCTGTGTGTGTTAGGTAACCAAACTTTGATCAACAGGGGGTTTTTTTTTAGATAAATTTGAACTTGCTATAACTGGGTAAACAATATTAATGTTTTAATGA